>NW_021134382.1:0-668 GCF_004193835.3 Ostrinia furnacalis | reverse complement strand
CGAGAACGACTGGGAAGATTGAGCTGATTTTGGTTTTAAAATGTTTGTCGTAGTCCCTAAACGGTGAGTAAATACGCGCGCGATATTGTTTTTCTGTGACAGACAAAATTCCACGCGGGCGAAGCCGCGGGCGGAAAGCTAGTCAAGGTATATTATTAACTAATTATTGAAATTTGGGCGAAAAGCCTATTGTATTGGTCTCGGTTTTCTTTTTTAAATTGTGATGTGATGATTACGATTGATGAAGACCTATGTGGTAACCATTAAATTTAACGTAGCCTAGAATATCTATTATAAAAAAAAAATGGATGTGACTTCTATTGAAAATATTTACAAGGTAGGAACCTACAGTACTGTATCACGGGCACAAGTGATAGGTTGTCAACTGATCTCTGTCAAATTAGAAGTAATATGGTAGACGTCAGCAGTGTGACGGTGAGCCAGTGAATCGTGCACAGGGTATGGAAACTTCCATACAACGGTCATCGAAGTGAAACTTGCTTCCAAACAGCGACATCGGTGAATAAATTCAAATACTTTTTAACTACCCTAAAACGCTCTAGATGTCGCTGCTCCTGTTTCCTTCATATTTTCATTTTTTTCTTAATTAAAATATATTTGAGAATATTGTTAATTACAATGTGAAAACTTTTTTTGAATGAAATTAA
>NW_021134380.1:0-682 GCF_004193835.3 Ostrinia furnacalis | reverse complement strand
GGTGAGGCTGTTTACTATTAAGAATTAACCATTCTAAATTTCTCTATTGACGTTTCTGTCATATAATCGGATATTTCGGAAAAATAGGCGACCGTAAGTTTCAAAGTGTTCCGAGCGCATGGGACTTTTGTTGGAATTGGTTCATCTTAAAACACCTCCATAGTCGATAGCTGTTTATTTTCAGGATTATTATGCATAGATCCTTAATTCGTCAACTGTCACAATTTTAAAAACGGCTTTTAAAGCTTTTTTAACGTATTTGGGTATTTCTCATCACCGCGGTTCTCATCGTCACCTTCGTGGCGAATTTTATTTCTAACTTATTTCAACTTTTTGTAAACAAAAATTGTAGCGCTTGATGTGAAGATTGTATTCACAGTAAATCAGTCAAATAGTGAGTCTCGTTTGGAAGCTTTAACGTTTTGAATTTTTTGATGCCACGAAAGTGATTCTGTACTTCACAGCAATATTTTTTTCAAACTTTACTACTGTAAATGACTCTTGAGTGTTTAAAAAACATACATTTTGTCTTATTTTCATAGATAAATAGCAATAACATAATATAGGTAGGTACTTAAATACAAGATAATATTTTACCGATTAGGTCACCTACTAAGTTACAAGATTCTACGCAATTGGTTTTAAGGGTGACACTGGTGGCATTCTGAAATGCTAAAGAATC
>NW_021134379.1:0-232754 GCF_004193835.3 Ostrinia furnacalis | reverse complement strand
CCAATATTTTTACAAGGACTGAACAATTTGAATTTGGCTATTTAACTAACAATTTATCACGAATCCTTTAACTAAGAACAGATTGTTAAATCTCACTATAGATTGGGCGAGTTATACCCTAGTGATTTTACAGGTATTATCTGGCCCGGACCTTCGGACGAGATGAAGACTAGTATTTTAAAAAGTTATTAACTGGTCCGCGGACCAGATTTTCGGTGGGCCAGATAATACCTAACCCTTTTTAACAGGCCAGCAACGCACTCGTAACGCTCCCGGGCCTGCGGGTGTCTGTGGATGAAGGTCATCATTTACCATCAGGTGATTCGTCTCGTTTGCCTCTTGTTCCATAAAAAAAATACTACAATATTACAGCAGCTCGGCAGAAAAAGCTAAAGAGCGTTTTTCGGGGGATTGCGGGATCGTGGTCAGTAGTGTGTGAAATTAGCTAAAATAAATAAAATTGTTGATATCTACCCATATCATATCAATAGCATTTGCATGACACCTAGATCTAATATTACAAATCTAGACACGTACCGCGTGCCAAGTCAAGCCACGTCAAGCCAAGTTCAAGTTATGATTAACATAAAAATATTTGTAACTTATTGGAACTTCCAAATTATGAAAAAATAGGTAATATAATTGCCACCTGAGTCGTTGCTGGTAAAGAAATTCACAAGTTTCAAGTGTACGATAGTCGTAACTCGGTGAAATGTGAAACTCAGTGCAACTTTAAACGAAGTAAAGTTTTAAAAACTTGTGCTATTAGTTGGAAGGCTACTGATGAGTGAAATATCTATCAAGATTCTTGAAGCAATAGTTATAATGAAGCAAGTTTTTCCCGGTGTTATATTACTTGACATAAAAACACAAATTATAATTTACTTAAGAGCACACATTTAAAGTTTTATTTTCTTGTGGGAACAAAAAAGGCAGCTTCTGGTAGTAAAACTAAAAAGCTATTAAAATACTCGGGGAACGCAGTAAAACTATATTATCGGATAAAATAAAGCGTAATTATCGGTATAAATTAGTTTTACAATTCTAAAAACGAGTAAGGTAGTTTTACCTTTTCACCTTAAATTTTCTGTACGTGAAATAATAAGAAGTTACTATAAGTGAGGCATTTTTCAATAAAAATGAAAAGCTAATTCCAAGTTAGTCTAAGTTCTATAGTAAATGAAAAACGCGTAAAAATCTATACTTGGTCCTAACACTAATACCCTGTATAAGGTTGCAAAGGATCTCCAACTATAATTAAGAACCGAAAAAATTATTTCGCATTTCATATTTTACTATATTTCTTGGTAAGTTTGTTAAGTTTGATTGCTTTTCGTGGGACTTCAGAAACTGCGGTGGATCAGCTGTAATATCATAAAACTTTTGAAAGGCTATCACGAAGCAGCGTTGGCCCCATAATTGATGCTTACTGTCCGTGGTGTATATCTTTTCTTCTTCTTTAATAATGGCAAACAAAAGTTATATGCGCGTTGAACACTATTTTAAAGTGACGTTTAGTATAGTAATGCAATTCTGAACTAGTTTTCAGTAAGAGGAATCATTTGTAAAGGCTATTGGTAGCACTAGTTGTCAGAGCAAATTCTGTATCAATATTCCAACAAACTTGGCATTGGTTGGATATTTGGGGCATTTAGTAGTTGGACCGTATAGTAGAAACTCAACGCCAAGTATTTCGTAGTTCGTAGCAGCTCAGTCTACAGGCAGTCGTAGCTACGAGCGTCTACGAGTGGAAGCCGCCTCATTAGGTACAGTCGAATGCACATCAGACTATAAATTTTTGGTGCAAAATATCACTTATTGCAAGGGCATAAGATGGTACGGTGTTTAGTTTGATGTGCCATCGTCTGTATTACGCATGCACATATTCTCTTCTTAATAACAAAGGCGAACTAGACAAATAATGTCGAGTTTGCATGTAGCTTAAACAAATAATACGAGTTATTATGTTACAAAATATGTGCTTAGGTGCCTAAGGCTTGAACAAATTAATATAGATTCTAGAGAACTAGGTATAAACCCTAATTATATAAGAAAATTATTTTTCTAGTTTATCTTATCTACACTAATATTATAGAGAGAAAATCTTTGTTTGATTGTAATGAATAGGCTCAAAAACTACTGGACCGTTTTTAAAAATTTTTTCATCATTCGACAGCTACATTATCCACGAGTAACATAGGCTACATTTTATTTTGGAAAAAAGATAGGGTTCCGTAAAGTATGCCGCGGGCGGAAAGCTAGTGTTTTATAAAAATAAGTGCTTTTTCTCTTACCGATCGATTACCGGCGATTTTACTTTTAGCTACTCATAAGACTAAGATAAAAAAAGTGTAACTTTTGTACATTTTTCCTATTTTTAAAAACGATGAACCTCTTGTCGTTATAGCCGATATTTTAGTCGATTATGTATGCACCGGAAGCGGCAGTATTCGACCGATTTCCGACAAATTCAGCTCTTGGTACGAGAAGCATTCGCCGGAAATCGTTGAAGAGGTTATCTGAGGCTTATTCCTTTTATTTTGAGCGATCAGGATTTAAAAAGAACGAAAATACAGCTAGATTTCAAACTAATCAGTACTCTCCAGCTAAGAATGTCTTCATGTTTTTGTAAAACAATTTTAAAACGCAGAATTTACGCAGGCTGTAGCTACAAGTTTAGGTCGTAAACAATATTTTCCGTCCTTTCACGTAAACTTGTAAAGCCTATGTTTTTATGCCTAGGTTTTCAAACTCTAAGTTACTAAGAACTAAAGGTTTTTATTGTTACCTACATGAATTTAGTTTATGAAACAATATTTAAAAAAACCAGCAATTGATTGCGCCATCCATAGCTTGTATTGTAATCTTGTAACCAACCAATAAACATGTTTACAATAAAACCATTTTCAATTAATTTCCATTAAACGGTTTAGTTCGTAAAACGCTGCGTATGCGTGTGTCCTAAACAAACATTTTAAACTTGACTTAACGTCGCGTTTATTTTGATGACGTCATGTTTCGGAAATTGATTTCTGTACCTCTATTATCCTATATTATAGCCGCCCTAGGGGGCGCTGTTTAATTTTTCATACAAAATTTTTCGATGGCACTTTGAATACGCAAACGAAACGAACTCGAAAGTTTTTCGTAATAGAGGTACTGTACCTCTAGTAGGAAAAACTTTCGAGTTCGTTTCGTTGCGTATTCAAAGTGTCATCGAAAAATTTTGTATGAAAAATTAAACAGCGCCCCCTAGGGCGGCTATAATATAGGGGGCGCTGTTTAATTTTTCATACAAAATTTTTCGATGACACTTTGAATACGCAACGAAACGAACTCGAAAGTTTTTCCTACTAGAGGTACTGATTTTATTTTATTGAACCTTAGAGAAAAACAGGCATGGAACTATAAGATATCTTAATATCTTCTGAAATTCTGAAAAAAAGGAAAAAGTAGGTACTTCGGAACTGTTTTGAATTGGAATTTAAAAAAAAGGCTACTTTTGCTAAGAGTAAAGAATAATAATATCCATCTCATATTACTGACTGCATAAACTGTATCAAGACACGATGTAATGTAATAAATACTAAATATAATCAAGAAAAGCTGTTTACAGTAGCCACTAAGTACCCATCCATATTAACACAGACGGGATCGATCGGTGGAATCTCTGACGTCTGATTTTACAGACAAGATGGTGCTTCACGAGCTTTCAGTCACGTAGACGACGCGATTACGATGTGCTACGAAAATGAACATCGTAGCTCACCATTAGGTATCATTTAAACGTAGCACTTTTTATTTGCACTTTACTCTATAAATATTTACTGCTACAAGACACCCACTTTTCGTAGCGCTACGTAGAAGACATTTTGGCTGCAGTACCTCTAGTAGGAAAAACTTTCGAGTTCGTTTCGTTGCGTATTCAAAGTTTTTCGTTCAAAAACTTTCGAGTTCGTTTCGTTGCGTATTCAAAGTGTCATCGAAAAATTTTGTATGAAAAATTAAACAGCGCCCCCTAGGGCGGCTATAATATAGGGGGCGCTGTTTAATTTTTCATACAAAATTTTTCGATGACACTTTGAATACGCAACGAAACGAACTCGAAAGTTTTTCCTACTAGAGGTACTGACCTATTCCGACCCACTTCGAGCGCTCAACAGGCTTGTCACGTAAATGAATAATGCAGCTTGGATTCCGACGGAAAACGTCAGTGGGGATAGTGACAATAGTTCCCGATTAGTTACATGGCCAGTGAATACTGACACGGGAATAAACTACGCAGGCAACTGCAGGAATTTGGTTCCCCAGTTCCAAATATAGATCTTGTTTTTATTAAATTTGTGCCCAATAACAAACTGGTTCCAGGAACATTACAAAAGCTTTTCTTCTGAATTTAGTTACCGACACAAAGTTGTCAGGTATTTTTTTTTGGGAAGGTATTTATGGGATCAACTTAAACGTGGATGTGCCACTATTTCATCTTGTTTGTTACCTACTTAAGTTTATGTATGATAAGAAATCGCTTTCTTGAGGATTAATAAAATTAGTTGACACTCTTTCTCTGACTTGTGGCATGCACATGAAGAACACTCATGACCATTCCAAACTTGTCAACTAAGAAGAAAGAAGCGTACTTGAAGATAAGTCCAACCATGGCTTCAACCACACGCGGCTTAGGAAACATAGAGCGTTAGGCTCTATGTTTCCTAAGCCTATGGAGACTGTCAGACCAGTCAACGAACCAAAAGATAAAATAAAAGAAAGATACTTACGTGCAGATCAGTCCACCTGTGGTCATGGCGTAGATCAATCGTGTACTGTAAGACCGGCAGAGGTTAGATCAGCTCTAGAACGCCATGGTCCTGGCCAAGATTATGTACTCTTTGATACCTCTCTCTCACTTTAGGTACTCCTTGATCAGTCTATCTGAGGCTATGGCATCCGAACATGAGAACGGTGAGACCAGAATGGAAAAGGTGGAAAACGGGGTCACAATGAAGACTGGAGAACACATCTTAGTAGATGGCCATTTACTTGAAGACAGTAAGAGACAAGAAAAACAGATCTATACACACTTACTTGAAAATCAGTCCGTCAGAGGCCATGGCGTACACCACACGGGGCATGGGGAACATATGTATCCGAACATGGGAACGGTGAGATCAGAATGGAAAAGATGAAAAACGGGTTCACAATGAAGACTGGAGAAGACACATCTTAGTAGATGGCCATTTACTTGAAGACAGAAATAGACAAGAAAAACAGAAACACAGTTACTTGAAGACCAGTCCATCGGAGGCTATGGCATATGCCACAAGGGGCATGAGCAAGCTAGAGCAACAAGACAACACAATACCAAGATGCATAAATAAGAAGAAAGACTTACTTGAAGATCAGTCCATCGGAGGCCATGGCATTCACCACACGGGGCATAGGGAACATAGATCCGAACTTGGAGACAGTAAGACCAGCATAGAAAAGCTGAGACCAACTCTAGGACCTGTGATCTAGACCGGGTTCTTATCGAAGAGAAACACAGCTCAAGGAACAAAATACAAATACACTTACTTGAAGATCGGTCCATCGGAGGCCATGGCATTCACCACACGGGGCATAGGGAACATGGATCCGAACTTGGAGACAGTAAGACCAGCATTAGAAAAGATGAGACACCAGCATAGAAAAGCTGAGACCAACTCTAAGACCTGTGCTCTAGACCAGGTTCATAACGAAGAGAAACACAGCCCAAAGAAACAAAATACAAATATACTTACTTGAAGATCAGTCCGTCAGAGGCCATGGCGTACACCACACGGGGCATGGGGAACATGGATCCGAACATGGACACGGTGAGGCCGGCCAGGGCGCCGAGCGCGACTATGTACTTGCACGTGGGTGCGTGCACGTATCCAAACATCTGCACCAGGCCAGAGTCGGGGTCGATCTCGTCGAAGGGAACTGTTGGAAAAAAAGAAATATATTATTATGTAAATTTGAACACCACTCAAGGTATCTATGCCCCCGTCCATTATTAGTGTTATCCCCGGGACAAACTAGACTTCCGCTGATTGGGTTTTTATTGGCGGTCAAGCTGTAGATACACAGGAGTTGCAGCTGTTTGAATAGTGTCTTTTTTACTTCTACTTATCATTATTTACAGGACGTCTACCGCTAAACAATAAATAATTTATTAGATTGACCGGTTGGTAGCGGTCTGCATCTTGTATAATGTGTTCTGTGGTCTGCATCTAGCACCTTCCTGCATCCTTTGTAAGGTTATTTATGAGGTGACCTCCATTCCAGAACTTTTACTTCTACGAATATGGTTTCATTCCATTTTATAAGGTGTTTTATCATATTAGATTATTAGGTTTCTAGACTAGATAGGTATACTTGAGTTGAGATGAACTGTAAGTTAATGGTAACTAAGTTTGAAACCTTAATAATGTGCTTAAAATTTATTTACACTGACTAACATAATTTATTTAGTAAGAATTTACTTCTAAAAGTAGCAAAGGAGTAAATATCACGTTTTCATGAACATAAACCAGTTTGTATTGTTTCCAGTTTACTAAAGTCCCAACATTAAAAGATCCTTGAATTGTTGATGAGGCAAATACTGGGAGCATTGTAGGCGTGGTCTTGTTTGAGGTTGCATTATTTGATTTTGCCATTTTAATACCATTTACATTTCTATTCTATTCTAAGAACTTTCAACGTTGATATTTTAGGACAGACGTAAACAATATTTACTTTACATTAGGGTGAAAGGAAGACAGATCTAATTTACTATTTAATGTGAGATTGGAAATGTCAGGTCAGCAGAGTCCGAATAATTTTCTCTTGCCTTTGTTATTTTCTCTGAATTGGCATTGATTTCCTTTGTTATAAATGAAACTAATATTCAATGACATGCTAAGCTAAGTTATCTATTCAAATCTCTGCAATGGGTCTGTATAAGTACCTACTCAAGTTACGGAAATTAGAAATTAGCACTAAGGCTGAGTTGCACCATCTTACTTAACTTTGATAAACATTAAAAATCTGTCAAACTCCATACAAAAAGCACCGGTTATTGTTAACGTTACGGTTTATAGGTGAAAAATAAAAATACTCGGGCGTAAAAAAGTTCGGTTCTTACTGAGAAAAAATATTATGATGTAAGGTGGGTATTTTAAGTTTAAAAATAAAAAGGTTCCGCGTTAAAAGTATTAAAAAGCGCTCGCCGGAATGTATGGTATGTTCGATAAAATGCTCACGAATTGCGAGCATTCCCGTTCATTCACGTTCGCGCCGCTTTTTCCCGCTTATCTCTTCCCTCGATTCTGTCACGGGAAGGTTAACACATTGTATTGTGAGAAAACATCGATGGAGATATTTCAAACATCTTGAAATTCTATTGCATTCACTCACGATTTTTCCAATGTTTACACACCTGTGCACAGTGGAAATGACAGGCGGCGGGTATTTACACACTGAAAAGATGCTGCAAACCAGTAGAAATGAGTTTAAAAAAATAAACAGTATTCATCACGATCTCATCTCACTACAATGTAGAAAAAGAATTACGAGAATTTATAAAATACATAAAACCAATCTTGTTGGAAAGATTAGGTAACACTGAATTCAGAATATTGAAGTGTGTGAATGAAATTTTTGTTCCTGACATTTGAGTAAAACAATGTAGTTGCTTGACAACAATAAGATTACATCACCATGACATGTAAAGTTGTAAAGCCATTAGATATTCATTGATATCACAACGCCACGCGCCATCGGTAATGTATTGTGCTTTGTTTCACGATGCGCAACAAATTGGACGTAATATGTAAATGGAAATAATTCATCATTATCGACACTTAAGGCTTGCGGCAGACTGCGCACCTCTCTCCGTATTCTCAGAAAAATAGTGCCATTTAATTAATTAAAAGCTTTTCAGGTGAAATACTATATTCCTTCGTTAATGGACTTAATGGCTTAATATGCTGATTGAGTGGGTTTCTTTCTCAGAACTTGCACGAATGGATTGCAAAAGAAATTATGGTATGAAATGGAAATGAGCAGGTAAAATTAAACGTAAATAGGTTTTATGAGGAGAATTTTAATATCTATAATAAAGTTAAGACTAAAATCCTGTTTAAGAGACTAATTTTAGTAAATTTTTAGTAACAAAGTAGTACACCTAAGCGTGGGCAGGCCTCCTACTAAGTGGACCGACGATCTGGTAAAAGTCGCGGGAAGAGCCTGGGCACGCGGGCAGCGCAGGACCGTTCATTGTGGAAAACCTTGAGGGAGACCTTTGTCCAGCAGTGGACTTATTTGATTGAAACGAACGAACCAAATTTACGAAGTTCAGACATAGCAAGACCCCTTGAGGGTGTATAAAAATAAAACAAACAACGTCTTTGTTAATTGGCTTGTTTGGCTCATCAAAATCATTAATTAGTATTAGTCAAAACAAACTCTACTTTTACTCAGTGAGATTTTAATTATCTCAGGATTATTATTTTGCGTTAATTCTTTAAGCCATTAGTAACCATGCCAACATTATTTGAAAATCAAACTTATATAATGGACATTAAATTGGTAGTATCTAAAATTGGTCATATCTCAAAACTTTGGAACTTCTCTATGGCCATATTAGGCTTGTTCAATGCATCTTAGAGACACTTTAGAGCTCTTTCAAATTATACGTTTTGAGGCGGACGTTTGTCGTCCGTTTGCAGGATCGCACACTGAAAATTGTATTACAAAGTAATACTGACTGACTTCAGTACATCTTTCCGTGCTTTTAAGCGATTTTGTGAAAAATATTATTGGCAGGTAGTTGCTAATTGCTCATAAGATAGGCCCCCTTAATTTAATTTATTGTCCGTGGTGCATAATCTTTTCTTGAAGGTTTTAAACCTTTGTTTGTCACCTGTCATCCGCTTTGCAATGGAGGGAAGTCGAACCTTAATTTCGAACTCCTCCTATGTTCTTCTGATTAATTTCGTTGCGGGTCCAATGACAGTTTAACCTTTAGCTACTGAGGTGGATTTAATTTCACGTAAACACTGACGTGGGGGCCTGAGAGGCCCGTACATATGTGTGCTTATATTTAAAAAAATATAATCTTTTTAGGGTTTTATGTTTAATAATTATTAATAGTGGTTATATTTACATACAATAAAACTATTTTAATGTAAATTATTTGTTAATAAGTAGGTATTATTTCAATATTTAGAAAACATGTAGCATTTTTGGCAAAAATCTTATGAAATCATGATTCACAAAGTTATCATGAAAAATATTCATATATTCAACAAATCAACTTAGAATCTTAATTTTCAATAGTCTTTTTAGCAAATGATAAGTCAGTAATCCTAATATGAAATAGGGGGAAAAAAATTACACACATCAAATAGTGCGAATTGAACACAGTCTGGATAAACTTGCTTTGCTCAGTGAAGGAAGCCATATATGTTTTTAAAATGTAGATTTCATTTGAATCTTCAAAATACATGTACTATGGCACTTGGTTTCATCGTTTAAATCTTGACAGACAGGTACAGGCTTGTCATTTCCTAGCATACGTGCCAAAAACTACTGTTCTTCTATTTTTCGTTAAATGCTGGTTATTTTTACTTCCGAGATACCGCTTTATCTCGGACGATGTACTGTGGGCTCCATATTATAGATTTTTTCAAATTATTTCAAGAAAAGACGACAACTAAATAAAAACTTTAGACAAAAAGAGTTACGCCAATACTGAGGTGGGGGCCTGAGAGGCCCACAAGAAACTTTAAAATTAATTTACCTACTGAAATTGCGCTTGCAATCACGTGCACCGTTGTTGACAGCCTCGGCGCAATGAAACTCGAAGGTACTAAAAGATTCGCGTGTGTCGTGCACTTGGGAGAGGAGAAATTTAACAATTTGACTTTTGCAAGGCCTGAGAGGCCCCCACGTCAGTAGTTAAAGGTTAACTTTCCCCCGGGACAAACTTGACCTTCATTGGTTGGGTTTTTGTGGCGGTCAAGCTGTAGATCCTGGCTACACAGGAGTTGCAGTGGTGGGAACGAGAGGTGGGAATAGTCCCGTGACTGACTTCATGCTCAAAACGCCAAATTTGAAAGAGCCCTTAGGCCTATCCACCTCCAGTGTCAGTGTGACTTGCTAATTTTGGGACACCCAGTAGGTATTTAGAAAATATTATTATGAGCAAGTAATACTATTTATATAAGAAGCATTTGCCGCTTATCCATAGTTATTGCGGATAGTTAAAGTTAAGCTTAAGCTGCAGCTTAACAGCTTGGAGTTTTATGACGATTGTGCTGTCAGGAACCGTTAGGATGCGTTTTATGATATTGGCTTCGCTCGATTCTTTTGCGCTGTTTGAAGTTCGATTACTCGTATCTGCTCGACGTTGTGTGAGGATGGTGCAGTAAAGAACACATTGTACGACATCAGTTTTAATCGTCCGTTTAAATGAAGCGAACTTAATTAGATAAAACTTGTCAACAGCTAACGCCCTATACAGCACTTACGTTCTGGTGATATGATAGCTTATATAATATCGTGACATAGGTTCTTTACTAACTTCTTAGCAAAACTTTTCTGTTTAATTTTTTATAAATTCCAAATTGTGATTTTGGTGCAACCATTGTTTGGGTAGGAGTTGAAGTCGACTTAATGGCATCCGACGAACGTTTTCGTTCAAACTCAGCTGCCTCTGGATTACTAAGGTGAAAATATTTGTCGAACTTAACACAAGAATGACCTCTTTTTTTTGTTAAAGGTATTAACCAGATAAATGCCATTTGTATTTTTTTCTAGCACTTTCGTCGTAGTGATAAAGTTTCATCATCGTGCCCATTCATACGCCTCGGCACTTAGTGAGCGGAGCGCCTTAGCCAAAATGATTCGCGTTTTTTGTTGTGCCCTGTGCCTAAGCGTAGCTCTTGACGTGTGAGACCTATCTCGTTAATCCAATTTGTCCGGCAATTAGGCAGGCCACATACGGGACGCTAACCAATTTAACCCATCGAATGCGATACAACAGGTAATTGACGGCTGGTATCTCTAATTAGCATTAAAGAGCGTTAGCTAGCTTAATGACCCGTGTTTAAAAAGCTAGTTTCCTAAAAAACTTTAGTCTGACAATAATATTATAAAAAAATATTGGACACATATTTTTTTATTTGTCAATCAAACAAGTAATTACGAAGTTATGATGCGTTGAAGTTTCGCGTGACGTCACAAAGTGCTACACTTTTAAGCACTCCTTGACGTCACAGGCCTCTTCTCTTTTGTTTTTTGTATGTTGTGGTTTGGGTTGAAAGTTGTGAACTCATATTTTAATGTATTTTGAATAGAATAAATTTTATTATAACATTGAAAGATGAGAGATGTTTTTGAATGCTCTGGGCAGATAGTGTTGTAATTATTTCAAAGAGTGCAACGCTAGAAACTCACTCACCCACTATGTGATATGAGCAAACTTTTAGAACGTATAAAATTTACCATCGTTCGTAACTATTACTTTTGCAAATCTACGTAATACTTGTGTATTCTGTGGTAATACCTAGTGACTGTTCTCGCTGATTTCGGTGCGTGAACTCCCTCGAGAACTATGTGTAGTCCCGGAATAAAAAGTAGCTGTCAAAACTGTGGCGTTTCACGACTGAAATTATTCTGGAGCCTTTGTGTGTGGGTAGTTACTAAGGTAACCTAGGTACTGCTGGTATCAGACTTTATTATAGTCATATAATACCTATAGATCATACATAATATAGGAATTAATTCACATCCTCTTATTATAGGTACAGAAACATACAAAGTGTAAAAAATATCATCCATTATTTTTTATGTCCCTAATAACATTTGGTCACTAATTTTATCTTTTAATATCAAAAACGTTAATTCGATCTGAATAAAATGTAAGTTATTATAAACACAAACATATGAGTAGATCTCAAAAGGTTACATTTTACGATAGTATCACACTTAACATAATTCCTACTAGTTTGAAACTTTATAAAAGTTGCATAATTACAAACATGACAAATATGTCAGTTGACTGTCTGCAAACAACATAATAATATTTAAAATGATTTAAACTATTTTAATCTGAACTGTTATTATCTCTCGTGAACAAAGTTCTGTTGTTATGTTGATAAATATTTAAAGTATGCTCTTCCTATGTGCCTGGACCGTAGATAAAACTGAGAGTTCCATTCTGGGAAGCTTTATTAATTTGAAACAACCAGCAGTCGGCAAACAGGAAATAAAGCTGAAAACTACAAACATTGGCCGAGGTGATGTAATTTGAGAATGGAATACTCACATGTCATTTTATTATTAAACTAGCTTTTGCCCGCGGCTTCACCCGCGTGAAATTTAGTGCCACAGATTCGCATAAATTATAGCCTATATTTTAATCTGGGTTACAAAAAATTATACTGTTAAGTTTCAACAAAATCCGTTAAGTAAGTAGTTTTTGCGTGAAAGAGTAACAAATATTCACACAAACTTTCGCCTTTAAAATATTAGTAGGAGTAGGATTTAACGAAACTCTATCGTGAATAGAGATGTAAATTGACCGAATCTGACCGGTCACGATTGTCTGAAACCTCAGATCATAGAAAGAGAATAGATATGAAGTCGCGCGTAACTACAACGAGAACCAGTGTCCCCACATTTCCCCCACCACAGCTCCCACACACACATTCAACTGTGTAAAAACAAAGCGACTGAGAGTCTACGACAACATGTGCAACCGGCTTAAAAGTGCTGTGATTGGCCAGAAGGCGTGCCTTATGGCCAATCAATGGCCGCGTGACGTGACGCACACTTTGAAAAAAGCAATTAGAGAGAAGAAAGATAAAATGGAGTCGATAAGATATCGATACTTTAAATCCTGGGGGCAAGGCTCGAAATTGGTTTAAAAAATGCTTGTATGAAAACCTTTTTATTATTATACGTTATTATTATGTTCTTTAACGATTTTTGCATAAAGGAGTCAGTTCCATTTTGTATGGACGAAAAACTCAGAATCAATTATTGGGACTAAATGAAGTTACCTTATATTAATTTACCCCAACCAAAGCTCAATGTCGTTATCGATGGAGTATAGAAGTTA
The DNA here is from genome assembly GCF_004193835.3 of Ostrinia furnacalis. Classification (NCBI taxonomy): domain Eukaryota; kingdom Metazoa; phylum Arthropoda; class Insecta; order Lepidoptera; family Crambidae; genus Ostrinia; species Ostrinia furnacalis. The sequence goes on along the minus strand of NW_021134379.1, from coordinate 219,628 downwards.
TAGACTGACAAAGTTTGTATGAAAAGTCATGGGTTAAGTAGGTACTTGCGATTTTTACCAGTATTTACAATATTGGTAATAATTATTATTTACTTTAATAATAATAACAGGATCACTGTAATTATTATTAACTACTATCGCGCATTAACTTTTTAATTATGGCGAAATTCGTACCGCCTATGTTTATCAAAAATAATGCCTATATTAGGCTTTCAACTAGCTCTTATAGTAATTACATAGTTGACAGTTACTAATCCCTTCTACTATTGTTATTGTTTTTGTAAAAACTTAAAAATCGCAAGCAACTCATGATTTTTTCATTCAAAATTAGAAAATAGAAAATAATAATTTACTTCTATTTATCGATAATAGGAAACCGTATTAGAACACGAGCCCTGCACTATGTTAAATTTTAAATGAACGTTTTATCATAAGTCCTATTTATGAGACATAATACGGCATCAAAGTTAACGTACGCGGCGACACAATATTCCCATTTCACCAATAATGCGCGTTGACGTTTAGTATGGAAATGACATTTTAAAACAGTGTTCAACAACTGTGTAACTTTGTATTAGTAAGGGGGTTAGTATTTCATTATCTCTCTATTATCTCTAGAATCAAATTAATATTCGTCCCGAAATTATCGTCGAATTGTTGAGCCGGACTGAAGTTATGCTGATTATATCAGATTTGAAATCGATCTCCGACTCCACTCTCCAAATTGCAGCGTTCGGGACTCAAACGGCCGACCGCAGCCGACTTAATCGGATGTATGTGATGTCACTTAGTCGTAATTGGCGCTTAATGAATGGCTATAAACTACATAATTGTGGCCGAACTAGAGAGAATCCCCGTCTCTATGGCGTATGGACGATGTATAGACCAACATTATATTCGATGAAATGATACTCGTACATTTAATGTTTGGTAGTTAGCTCTTCTGAGATTACTTTGTGTTGTGATATTATTTTGATTTATTCTACTTCTTGTTCTGTGGAAAAAATACTGTAGGGCTTCCTTGAAAAATTTTCTGCAAGAAAACTGGATTTTTTAAAAGGCAATTCATATATTATCTGAGTTGCTCAATACTTACGTCATGAAAATAAACGTGTGACCTAGAATACCTAGTTAAATTGTCGTAATTGCAACTTAATAAATGGTGATCTAGTAATTGCGGCCGCATGGACGATGCCATAAAGGCATATTGCGTTTTGGCAACACTATACCTAATATTCCGATGAAATATAACACTGTTATTCGGTCAGCAGTAAAAATAATGCGAAGCCTTATATAAATGTCTTGAATAATTTTTGTAACGCAAAAAGTAAGAATTTTTAAAATGATAAGTCATGATAGAATACCACAGCAATCTTACGTCATGAAAAGAACCGAGCGACTGCTGATAATTAAAAGAGCCAAGTTCGAAGTCGTTTTGTATGATGTTTACTTAAACATCATACAAAACGACTTCGAAATTGGCTCCATTTGTCTGTCCCACTCGTGCCAGTACTAGATTTCTAAGAGAAAATGAGACAGATAGAGAAATGGTTCTGCGTAGGACCGAGGTTTGAAAGCGACCTCAAGTCTGAGTAGAAAAAAAGAGAAGAAAAAATTGACGATTCTTGTGAAACTTTAAAATTAACTCAACATTAAACCTACGCGTGTAAACGTCCATTATTAATATCGGTTCCATATTTACACACCGGACCTCTTTTGTTGGTTCGACACTGCCAGTCCGTAAAACTGAGCGGTGACAACATGCCGTCAACGCGTCCGACGTATTTTAAATACGAATGAAAATGATTTTAATATTAAAATTATTGTGGAGCAACTGGAATTCATTCTACGTATAAATCCTCGCTCTTTTGTATAGTAAGGCTTCTGAATGACAATATGTTGTCGTTCCGAAATATCGTCGCTTGCCTCACTGACGTATCTGACATTTTTTTCGAAACCGAGTTATCTACACCATCTTAATCAGTTTTGCAAGACGAATCGATCTGTCTAATCACCTGATTTTTTTGCTAAATGTCATTTACGTCAGAGAGGGAAGCGACGATATAGGATAGTATGCAATGTCGCTGTAATACAGTAAAAGTTGATTAATGAAGTAACTATAGAATTCCAAGAACAGAAATGACAAACCACTGAAAATTTTCACATAATCTTTGGACACTGACTAAAATATCACAATAAAGTGTAATATTGCGCATGTAAGCGATATTAACACCAGTTTTGCGAGTAACCACCTCGTGTGACCATATTTATACAGCTTGCCAGCGGGGTATCTTAGAAAAACTACAAATAAAAACATTTGCGCGCTGACGGTACCGCGTAATAGTCTAGTACAGACGGCAGTTAAACTGGCGTCTTATGTCGTAGGAATAGGGGTGGTTTTGCAACAAAATCTGACGTGTTGCTGTACAAGATCACGCTCGCAGACACTTTCAATCCAATGGAAAATTAGTTTTAGCTTTAACATTATTAGTTAGTCTTTTCTGTTCTTACATAATAATATTTATCTGCTTTTCTGTCCTGCGGGCTGTAACAATTGAGCGCTGGTGTTAGAATGTATAAGCCAGATTTAATTTATGATAATTGCTAGAAACGTACCTTATTTAGCTTATGCCTTTGAATTTTGAATTAGTAAAGTGATTAATTCACACTATGTATCGAAATGCTCCACCTAGAAATAAAATATATCTAGATTCTCTGAGCGGACAGAGTCCAATGAAATATTGCGGTATCAATAATAATTATTGAAAATAATGCGTCAATATTGTACCTGTACCGAATAAAGCCACAAATAATAATGTTGTATCAATTCATCTTTGGATTCGACATTACAATTCGTAAATCTGAAATTAAATAATACTGATTGATGTGCCCGAAGGGAGAGCAAACTGCTAAGAACAAGCGTGAAAATTTAATGTATTGAAATGCAAATACAGATGTGGTGGAGTGACGTCAGACAGGTGGAGTGACATCAGAAAATTACATTCGCGACGTTGCATCCCCGTAAACGACGAGTTTGGACTTCCGATTCCATGTAAAATCATTGTGCTACGATTTTTAGGGTTCCGTATCAAATATTAAAATCAATTAAATATAAATGTAGTCAAAATTCTGTCAAACTCCAAAAAATGTTTGTTATAATACAACTTGAAGACGGTGTAGTAAGGGTGAAAACCAACCATGTAAAAGCAAATAAATATTTCTAATTTCTGAAAATAAGTTTGAGAAATCAATCATTTTCTTATTAAATAAAGTGTTTAAGAACACAGAACCTTCAGAAAGGAAAAAAGGCGGAATCATTTTAAAAAAAAAAATTAAGGAGACACGCTAAAATATCCCGGTGAAACTGAAAATTATACTTTTGCAGATCCTATCGGATTTACCTTAAGAATAAAACTCAGACAGTGAAAAAAGTTAAGTGGCCATTTTTAATGAAAATCTCTTCTGAGACGGTATTAAAAACCTTAATTGTGAAAACATTTCGTAATAACAAAGCTATATTTTGTTTCGGTTCTTTTTCAACTTATTTACTGTGAGTTTTGTATGGAAGCCTCTTAATTCAACGTTTCTACTCGCTGCATTTATTGTATTCGTATTGCAGCCAAACAATATTTCAAAAACAATTCACATTCAGTATAAGCTTTTAAGTATTGTAGGTATTCTATTTAACTTGTTGAAGGATTAAGTATTATCAGTTTCAGTATGCTGCAGCATTGAAATGACAATAAAGAGCTTTTAATATTAACCGAATAATGGTAAATATTCAGTTCGTTTTGAAGTTATTATTTCGAAACTATTGCCATTTTAGTGGTGGGACACACGAAAATAGATTCGAATCATGATTCAAATCAAGTCAAGTCAGACTGGCCGACTCGACATCCAGTTCGAAACCCTCCGCCGCTCGACAAATAGTCGAAGTCAGTGAGCCCACTCGTAACACAAGCATAATAAATTGGCTTAGTGCTAGGGGTTAACGGGACTATTATTAAATACAAATTATCTACTATAGTAAAGTTCTTTAAAAAGTCTTACTAAAATTTAATCTATGCTTGAGATTAAATCGAGATGAGAGATTATAATATTGACTTAGCATTCTCATTACGGCGCGGACGCTACTACTCGTAGCTCAATGCGATGACATTAATTTTACATTTATAAAAACATCGCTAATCAAAATTTACTTTAGTTTTGTGAAATTTTAATAACAAACTGAATTCCTAAACCCTTTTAGTATCTTTAAATATAAGTAGTATTCTGGTTCTCTCAATCTGCTGTCAATTTGCATTTACCTATAAATTCGCAAAACAAGATCTACTTTAATTTTAAATCCAAAAACATTTAACGAACTCAGAAACCCTTTTAGTGTCTCTAAATAGTTGGAATTATTGCGAAAGTGCTGTTTATATTTAGTTTGTTCTAGCACTTTCTAGATATCGCAGAATTTAAGTGGTTCCACTCGTCAAGTGTGACCCAGTTCTGTCAAACTTCAGATCTCTGAATATTCCCGTTTCCGTATATTTTCGAAACTAAGGCCGACTATAAGTGTATCTGTGCCGATGCCCATGGTATTCCCGTTTGGGTCTAACCCAGTTTCGTTTAGCTTTGACCAGTTAGTCTGAAAATGAAAATAATTGACCTGGTATTCAGGGAGGTTTTTACTTTGCGGTATTTGGGATGGGTGTGAAGGAATTTGGGATCGCTCGTTGCTATGGGCAGTGCGATACCCGGACGTTGGCAATAATATTAGAGGTGATAACACCACCATGCCACCAATCAATTGACGTTCTTTTTAAAACTGTCAAAACGACACTCTCCCATAGATTTTGTATGGCAATACAAGCAAGTGACGTCATTTTGTCAACTCAATTAAACTATTTTTTTCAATTTAATTCAATATACATACTAAGTTGTGAATTCGAATTATTGGGGAATGGTGTCAAATATTCTATTGGTGACGCTCTTCCTTGTGGAGAGACGTAAGTCAACTGAGCTTCAATTTTAGATTGAACTAGCTTTTCGCCTGCGGCTTCGCCCGCGTGGAATTTCGTTTGTTAAATTTTCCTGAATTTTCTTTGCTATAAACCTCACGGAGCTCGAGACCTTTCCAACGAATGCAAAACCGTGGAAATCGGTTCGTGCGTTCTGAAGTTATAGCGTCAGGAAGGAAAACCCGACTTATTTTTATTGTATAGTAGATAATTTCCTTGATTTGGATGGTATCTATTTGGGGAATTTGGGAAGCTAGCGTAGTATTTGAAGTTGTTTGCTGTGTCAGTAACAGCGTGTTTGAACTAGACAGGAGCACTTGACATCAGCAGGTGCCGCAATTTTGAAGTAAAATCATGTTATTTTCAACAGTGAGTTTATGTAATATGATTTTACAATTTGATAAGTAAATTCTACATTTACATAGATCGTTTGTTTCTAAAGTCCGTAATGTGTAACATACATGCAACGTATCGATTTCTCATTAATGAAATTTAATTAAACCACATCATGCCGTTGAGAAGTTTGTATAAGAAAAATAAGTCTAGCGTGTATTTTATGGAATGTGCGCTGATTTATTTAGTTTTTCGCTAATCGACCGAAGTTTATAAAATAAACCAAACGAAACTAATCAGGCATACCTAAGTGTACCAATAATTTCACAGAATGAAATTGATTATACAAATAGATAATTGTGAATAACACAGATGTTAACGTTTTTATTTGACATGAAAATAACATAATTACATAATGTCCCAAATCGCTGTCCAAACAGATAAGTAATTAATATGTTTTGTGTATGATTAACAGAATATACAGATAATATAGATTATTGAGTAGGAAAAAGATATCAGAGTCAATTAGTGTCATATTCTGAGTATTTCTGAGATATTCCAGGCTTCCAGGAAACTATAATTGCCATTTTGATGGGTGGGGTCGGGTGCTAGCAATTGATAGTTTATTATACGCTGAGCATTAGATATTTCAGGGTGTTTCGCGGAACTAATCTAATCCAGAGAAATCACACCAAATAATATTATTTGCAACGGATATTGATATTGTTTATCGTTATAAGGATTTGTGTTTGCGTTTCAAACGGTTTGGTATCAAGTTGAAATTGAAATAATTAGTTCTCGATTCTGAAAATACTGACCTAACAATGGAATGGAACAAAACTACTGACCTCAAATGATGGTAATATGGTGTGAAAGTGTATCATTTACCAAAAAGCGTCAAGATGAAGGAGGTGCTGACGTAGGCCAAGAGAACGATGCTGAGGCTCAGGACGATGGACAGAGAGAGCTAATAAAGTCATCAGTAGACGCCAATGTTAATTTTTCAGATACTTTTATACGTCAGATAACTCGAAGCGTCTAAACGCTTCTAGAAGTTGCCTGCCAAACCATTGGTGAGAAAGATGATGATGAGAAAGTTGCAGCACTTACGTAGACGAGTAGAGACGTAGACCAGTAGGATGATACCGAGGCAAAGCACGATGTCTAGCGGGATGGACCGCTTGGGGTTGTAGGCCTCCTCGCCCGTGGTCATGATGACGACATAAACAAGTGTCAAGATGTAGGCTAGGAGGATGATGCCGAGGCTCAGCACGATTGCGAGTGGGATGGACCGCTCGGGATTGTTGGACATGATGACGTCATACAAGCGAAAAATAAAGAGGTTGCAGAACTTACCAACAAGCGACAAGATGAAGGAGGTGCTGACGTGTGCCAAGAGGATAATACCGAGGCACAGCACGATGGCCAGCGGGATGGAACGCTTGGGATTGTTGGTCTCCTCGCCGGTGGTCGCAATGACGTCATACAAGCAGACGATAAAGAGGTTGCAAAACTTACCAACAAGCGTCAAGATGAAGGAGGTGCTGACGTAGGCCAGGAGGATGATGCCGAGACTCAGCACAATGGCCAGCGGGATGGACCGCTTGGGATTGTTGGCCTCCTCGCCCTGGTCATGATGACGTCATACAAGCGGACGATAAAGAGGTTGCAGAACTTACCAACAAGCGTCAAGATGAAGGAGGTGCTGACGTAGGCCAAGAGGATGATGCCGAGACTCAGCACAATGGCCAGTGGGATGGACCGCTTGGGATTGTTGGCCTCCTCGCCCTGGTCATGATGACGTCATACAAGCGGACGATAAAGAGGTTGCAGAACTTACCAACAAGTGTCAAGATGAAGGAGGTGCTGACGTAGGCCAAGAGGATGATGCCGAGACTCAGCACGATGGCCAGTGGGATGGAGCGCTTGGGGTTGTTGGCCTCCTCGCCGGTGGTCGCGATGATGTCGAAACCAATGAAGGCGTAGAAACAGGTCGCGGCGCCGCTGAACACCTGCGACAAGAGAAACAAATGAATATTTGCCGAAGTACATCGTAATAACCAAGAGACAATTAGCTTAGCCAGCTAGATTACGATATTATAAAGTTAAAGTTTAGAGTAAATGAAAGGACTCTCCGTTTATCTTCAGTTAAACATCACATTCTGATAAGAAGTGCCTTTTTATGCATGCTCTAATGATGCTGACTATTTTTATTAATACTTATTTTATGTTTTGCTTCTATCACCCATTACATCTAACGCAATGACATAAAATGAGATCTACTATTTCGTATTTTCTAAAAATGAAGTTCATACAGTCGGGCAATAGATTTGGACGAGTCTAGCACTTTGTGAAAGGGTTAGTGGCTTTTGGTATAGGTACCCCACGATTACAAAAAGATTTTCCATTCCGTATATACCTGAAGAGTAAATATCCAAGCAAGCAAAAACCAGGTACTTATTGAAATAAAAGTCAAAGGCCAGCCTGAGCAATATAACTGACATGGCAGTGGGTAAACATCAAAGCCGTGTGTTGAGCGGCAGCCCATGACAAATTAGTGCTGGTACGATACGTCATCAAAGTCGATCGGGGCCGATTCCAATAACGTAGTGCCAAATAAAAACACTGTGTATATTCGAGTTCTTTGTAAAAAAGTTATTTTCATTTTGATGTTCATAGACTTTATTTGATTTAGCTTGATTAAAATGCTCTAAAACTCTATTAACTACTTTAAAAGTTGGCTTGAACTTAAAGAAGAAAATTGTACGATTTAATTTCAAACAAAAGAAGACAAAACTTTTTACCATCAAGCGTTTTAAACTTTATAACTTTTTTCCACGAAGCAAGCAATATCAATCATCGTTTCGGATCTTCGAAAGTATTCGAATATTCACCTAGCAGCGCCAATTAAGGTTAACTGGATTTGTAGCGATGGCAAAAAGTCGGTTATCTAATAAACTCCAGTTGATCCATGTAACGCGAGTTACTGTAATCCAATCAAGTCCTGCATTCGATTCAGAACAATCGCTGCAAAACAAATCGACTTAACGGTAGTAGCCCGTGATGCATATCTTATTTCTTAAAGGTTACTAAGGCTGGTTGCACCATCTTACTTTAACTGTTTGTCAAACCAAAAACACTGGATAACGTTATAGTTACGGTTAAAGTTAGGTGGTGCAACTCAGCCTAAACCTTTGTTTGTCACCAGTCATCTGCTTTGCAATGAGTGAAAGTCGAACCCCAACTTCGAACTCGTCCTATGTTCTTCTGATGAGTTTCGTTGCGGGTCCAATGACAGTTTAACTTTCCACCGGGACAAACTTGACCTTCACTGGTTTTGTTTATAATGGCGGTCAAACTGTCGATCCTGGCTACACAGGAGTTGCAGCGATGGGAACGAGAGGTGGGAATAGTCCCAAGTACATCAGACTACACATTTTTGTTGCAATATAAACACCCTTTTACAACTACATAGTGCCTTCTTCAACTTGAAATTCCGTCGTATATATTTACATCTTTTTCTAATGACATCACTGTCTAAATGTTATTTAGAGTCTGCACCTCTACAGCGAATTTCCTCACGTAAAACGTGTAATTTAGCTCTAACACGTTTATGTACTTGGTATATCTAAAGTCTAAAGACAACTACGGCTCATCTGGTGCCATGATAGTTAATCTTCTGGATAATGTTGAAGCTATGAAACTCTCCCTTCCTTGTATAATGGGGCACGGTTTAGGAAGCTGGTATTAAGTGACTGGCAAATATGTATTGGAAATTTGAGCTATGATCATCACCGTCAGGACATTTACGATCTACTACAAGAGTACATTTATGATTGTGAAAAATATTATTCGATTTCCGTGCTTTTAAGCGATTTTGTGAAAAATATTAAGTATTGGCCTTTGTTTGTAACCGGTCATCCGCTTTGCAATGAAGGGAAGTCGAACCCTAACTTCGAACTCCTCCTATGTTCTTTTGATTAATTTCTTTGCGGGTCTAATTAGAGTTTCACTTTCCCCCGGGACAAACTTGACCTTCATTGGTTGGGTTTTTATTGGCGGTCAAGCTGTAGATCCTGGTTACACAATAGTTGCAGCGGTGGTCTCGTTCCCACCGCACACTGGGAATATTCCCGTAGTATTTACCAAAGGCAAATAAAGGATTTAGCCTACACTTCCCAAGGTTCTCACACGTATTGTGTAAGATTTATCTATCGCTACAGAATGGTAACTCTAAACTTCGAAGTAGGAGGAAAATACCTTTCTTTTTCTCTTTCCCAACAAAACAAAGTCTAAAATTGAATTTTCCCGATTGATTGAGTCCGATATAGAATAAGGTTATGCCTGTAACAAGAGTAGCCTTAATCAAATCTGCATTCGAGTCGATAGTTCAGAACAGTCGCTGCAAAAATCAAACAGATTCCGCTGTAGATACATTTTCATTTTGCGATGTAGCCAGTACTGGAAAATATTTGATTGAAAACGAGTGTTTGCAAAAACATTCTGTCTATTTCCGATACGGTAAAGTTTAACACCTTCGCTGCCAGCCTAAAAATGGCACTGTTCCGTTCGGGCCATGGGGGACAATGATGGGCGACACTTTAACTTTCCGTTCGGGCCGCGTCGGACAATGATGACCGCGAGTCAGACCTATGTTTAAACCTCTGTATTGAGCCGATGGACAGCATTTCTTCAATAATTCTCATATAAGCTGACCCGCGTGGCTCCCAAGATTAGTGTACGTCACTTGGTTCTCAGGTAAAGCTCGGACTTAGAAAAAAAAATGTGGATAACGGTAGCGCAATGAAACATGGTAATTATACAATTTTTATACGAATTATTGATAAATTCAATTTTTTAAATAAAATTTAAACCTTTTTTAATTAAAACAATTTGAAAAAAATCACTTTTAGCGTTCCTTTTACGGTATCATCGATTTATTTATTATTATTTTTAATCACTATTTAAGACTTATCCTGCTAGTTTCGTTTCTCATTTTATACCTTATAATATTCCTATTTATGCGTAATATAATATATCAAAAACCTACCAATGTACAACTCTTTATTTTTTTGGTTGTTCTCCTTTTTTTTTTTGGATGCGAGCGGGGATGGTCGACAACATGACCGCGCGGCCCTACGGAACGGATTTTCGAATTTTCGCTCGCTGGGGCCATGGGGGTCAATGATGTCCGACGCTTAATAATTCGATGTAAAGACTCAAAAACAACTATATGTTAATAAAATCCTTTATTTATGTTTATAAAGTAACGATTTAACAAAAAAAAACAATCGACGAAAATTGAAAAAAATTGAAATTTTTACTTGGCCTGGTAGGAAAGTGCAGTGTCGGACAACATTGACCGCGTTGGCGTTCAATGTGTTAACTCGAAATTGTCAGGAGTTTAAAAGATAATATACTCTTCATTTTCTATTTTTTTCAAGCACATAGTGATGAAGGAAATGAGCTTCCATTACCAAGAAACAACATTTTTTTCCTATAAACAAATGATATTATGTTTTTATATGGTAAATGTTTAAGATGAATTATTTAATTATTTCGTGAAAACTATTATTTGCTCATAACAGCATGACCACTCAACGAAAGTAAACTTAACAAAGAGGAACAATATAAAATGACAGAGACAATAAGCTAAAAGGTGCCAAGGTCTCCGGTCAGTACAAAGTGACGGGAAAGAGCGCGTCACGGCCACCGGTATTCTAGGGATGCCAACAGAGCAGCTCTTAGGTTCGTATTTCAAAACAGCGCTGAAAACTCGATTCAAATTCAGTCATATGGCTCATTTACACTGCGCGGAAATTAGCCGAGTCAAGTAAAAAAAACAGTGGGGTGGGCATGAAAAATAAATGAATTATGAATCCACCCCACTGTTTTTTTGACTTGACTTGGCTAATATCCGCGCAGTGTAAAAGAGCCTATAGATTTTGAGTTTGGTATTTTAATTCAACCAATAAAACACAAACACTACTTGAGGCTGAGTTGAACCTTCTTATTTTAACCGTAACATTGACAATAACCGGTGTTTTTTGTATGAAGTTTGACAGATTTTTGACGTTTGTCAAAATTAAAATAAGATTGTGCAACTCAGCAATCTATGATTGAATAGTTTTTAAGCTTTGTTATGCAACTGCACTTCGAAACGACGCGACGCTTCTACAAGAAAACCATTTTTCTTGTTAAAAAGCTACTGTTAGCATCAAATAAGTTCAAATAATTTAAGTCCGTGATTTAGGCTTGGTCATCATAGTTTAATGACAAACTCCATACCAAAAACACCGGTTATCGTTATAGTTACAGTCAAAGTTAGGTGGTGCAACTCAGCCTTAGAGATACGAGTATAATGACAATCCGGGAGTTAACGCCAGAGTAGCGCGCATCATCATTACCTTTGCACACGTCTTGTTATTAGGTACGTCTTAAGTTCTTGTTTCAAAATAACTATTAATAAGAATTAAAAGTGCAAGTTAAGTATCCAAAGTTTTAATACTTTTAACAGTACCTACGGAACCTTAAAAACTAGATCTCTTCTTTTTGCAATACAAAAGAATCAAACCACAGTCGTTGCTTTATTGAAACTTTGAAAATTAATAATGCTTTCCCTCGGTGACCCGGTTCTCATTATTGCAAGAAAACAGAGGTCCAAAGCATCTGTAACTAGGGCACTCGAGTTTTCTTTAAAATTTTCTTTCTTGTAAAAGCATACAGTCAACCGCAATATAAATGCAACTATTGCAAAGTTTGTGTGCACAAACCGATATTAAGAAAAAATCGGATAACTTCAGCTTTTAAGCATGATTATTAAATAAGATTTTAGCAAAGGATAACATTAGCTGCAGCATAAGATAGTAATAAACATTACGAAATAGTACATTGTATATTATTTTACTCCGATAAAAGTAAAGAGCTAAACACTTTTTATTAGTCAACCGCAATATAAATGCAACTATTGCAAAGTTTGTGTGCACAAACCGATATTAAGAAAAAATCGGATAACTTCAGCTTTTAAGCATGATTATTAAATAAGATTTTAGCAAAGGATAACATTAGCTGCAGCATAAGATAGTAATAAACATTACGAAATAGTACATTGTATATTATTTTACTCCGATAAAAGTAAAGAGCTAAACACTTTTTATTTTAAATATTTTTTAGGTCAAAGCAAAATCTATTTTGTACAAAATAGAAATAGGTACTATTTGTAGTGAACTCAATACTTGTATTAAAACTAATTGATATACAGTGTGAGTCACGTTAAAGTGTACATATGAAAATAGATGAAACTAGACCTATTTTTATCGACAAAAAAGAGGTTAAAAAATTTTTGAGATTTTTTTTAAATTTTTTATAGATTTTTTTTTTCTACCAATTACTTATTGTAAAGAAAACGTACTAACTTTTAAACTAAGCGGTATATCCTGATAAAATAAAAACAGTAATAATGCTAAATAACAGGAAATAGTAAAAAAATACATAAAATACACAAAAAGTGCCAAAAAATAATAAAAAATGATACTTTTTGAAAAAAATCTGCTTAAAAATTCGTGTTTTTTTGGTTATTTGATAAATTTCTCCAAAAAATGCCCCTATAACAGGTGGTTTTTATTGTTTTGTATCATTTTCTATCGTATTACCTTTGTAAAACCAAAAATCGCATGTCTCTATCCCTATCACAACATTTGCTATGATCGTTTGAACTAAGCCTCTCCGGGCGCGCCATTCAACGCTTCGTTAACAACGAAACTGAAAATGGCTCTAGATTTGTAATTTTGATAAAGACAAGTTAGATTTCAAGTAAAAACAAAAGATTTCGAAGTAAAATAAGCATTTTAGTTAAAATTAAAATTGTCCCTACCTGTAGAGGAGAATAATGTTGTGATAGGCCTTTGTTCAAACTATCATAGCAAATGTTGTGATAGGGATAGAGACATGCAATTTTTGGTTTTACAAAGGTAATGCGATAGAAAATAATACAAAACAATAAAAACCACCTGTTATAGGGGCATTTTTTGGAGAAATTTATCAAATAACCAAAAAAACACGAATTTTTAAGCAGATTTTTTTCAAAAAGTATCATTTTTTATTATTTTTTGGCACTTTTTGTGTATTTTATGTATTTTTTTACTATTGCCTGTTATTAAGCATTATTACTGTTTTTACTTTATCAGGATATACCGCTTAGTTTAAAAGTTATTACGTTTTCTTTACAATAAGTAATTGGAAGACAAAAAATTCTATAAAAAATTTAAAAAAAATCTCAAAAATTTTTTGACCTCTTTTTTGTCGATAAAAATAGGTCTAGTTTCATCTATTTTCATATGTACACTTTAACGTGACTCACACTGTATGTTACAAGTTAAATAAAAAAGGTTAAAAGTTAAATAAAAAACCACCAAACATTTTTCTGTTCATTTTAGTGATATCCGTATTTAAACTTAGACCGTAAAGTATAAAGTGGCAAGTCTGATAAAGACAGTGTATGTAATATCCGATAAGTCAATAACGGCGTCGAGTGATTGGGCAATTTAATTTTGCGTCGAACTATACTCAAAATTCGCGCTCGTAGGAGCACTTGAAATATTTCAGCAAGGCTGGCCACCGGTAATGAAATTTTTAACAACTTTACTTTTAAAGTTTACTTTGTTAAACGTTAATGTTTCTTTCAGAAGATTTAACGAGCGTCAACGTTAATTATTATTAATAGATGTAATTTATAATTGTAAAATAATGCATGAAATTAAACATGCATGCTTGCATTTCAGCCAATAACTGAATGCAGCATTTACACCAAAATAGCAATTAAAACGATCTAATATGTAGGTACTTACTCTGTTTCACAAAGAGTTTAGTATTGTTCGAGTTTAGTTTCAATTTGTGTTGCATGAAAGAGCCAACAGTACAGTACAAAGGAGGCATTTCCAATTCGATTTATTTCAATTCAATTCAAACGTTTCACGTTCCTTGTGGTTTACAAACAAACTGAAATACTTTAGATATTGGAGTATTAGACTAGATCTTTTGTTAGGACAGGAGCGATACCGGCTCGCCACTGCATACTTGCATTTTAATAATATATGCTGTAGAAACAACTTTATATTTACAGGGCAGGACAGGGGGGACAAAGGCTTCCTCCAAGGATATCCACAAAGACCGGTCCTGCGCCGCTCGCATCCAGGCACCTCCCGCGACCTTTACCAAATCGTCGGTCCACCTCGTGGGAGGCCTGCCCACGCTAACGTCTTTCGTCTCGTGGTCGCCACTCAAGAACTTTCCTGCCCCAGCGGCCATCAGCTCTACGAGCAATGTACCCCGCCCACTGCCACTTAATTTTAGCGATTCTGCGGGCTCAGTCACTTTGGTTCTCCTACGGATCTCCTCATTTCTGATCAATCACGCAGGGAATTTAAGCAAAGAGTGTAATGACGACTTACCCCACTCCATCCATACGGCAAGAATCCTTTCTTCATCCAGTTCTTAGGTTCGATGTAGAAGGCCCCAGCCGTGACGATGAACACCCAGACGCTCAAGTTGATGGCGTTCAGCACATTGGTGAAGAAGATCGACTTCCTCACGCCAGCGACGAGCACCATCATCATCATCAGGGTGATAGCGAACGCGATGAAGTCCGGAGGCTTGCCTGTGGACAAAAAAAAACGAACTTAGTACTAGTACTACCTCTTAGTTAATAGTACCTACCACAAAGAGTAGCTTAGTGTAAGTAATATAAAATTTTAGTAAATTGTTTCATTATAATGTGTAAATTCTTCTCAAAATGGCTTTGGCTGAGTAAAAACGGGTTTTCATACTTGGTTGGATATCTGGGTCGCACAGGTCACTACATGGCCCGAATTAACTAAAAACTAGTTGATAACAAAGCTATGCAGCACAGCGGTGTCACTAACTATCGGTGACTAATTTCAGATTTCAATTCAAAATGAGTTTTCTTGTTAACCATAACCATAATCCATTTGTTGTTGTTATGTTAAATTATTACCTACACAGAACGCCACAAACTGTTTGCAGCATCATACCAGCAAAATTAACGTTGTCAGTCAATTTGGCTGTGATCTGGGCCAAATATCTATGATGCAGGTGTGTCGTGTCAGCGTGATTAATATGCCAATATTGCGGCCGAGTGGAGCTGTGTTGTACAACTGCTCGAAATACAGTATTGATGGAGTGTGTGTTCCTGGCAGTTTCACCTGAGCTGCAGAGATATTTAGAATTTGCTTTACGTAAAATATTTAATTCGTATTTTGTTATTGTTCATCAATTTTCGTTATGGCATGACTTGTTTAATTTTTTGAGATCTTCAGACAAAAACCGCATTTACAACTTTCTTATTTCAATTTTATAAGAACAAAAAGTAGACGTTGTCAGTTACTCCTTAAGCTTTCTGCATTTTAACTACGTACTGCAGTCTTGTTGGACACTTAAACAATAATTTAACTGGAGTCCACTTTGATCACCCAAGGCATCGTATCCGTGGGTGATCAAAGGACACTAAATTGTCGCTGGAGGTTCACTTTGATCACGTAGGTGATCAAAGCCAGGTGATCAAAGTGGAATAGACCGTAATTCTTAGACCAGTAATTTTGACACTGAACCAGCATCTTGGCTTTAAGAGCTACGGATCCACAGCCGAAGTTGTGGCTCGGGCCTTGAGCTATTTATACTCGTAATGGAACTCTTCGATGGCATTGCTTTTGACAGATCCTAATTGTACGCGATTTGTTTGACGAGTCGCTTATGTTGACTGGCAAATATTTTCTAGCGACATAATTTAGTTAAGTGTTAATCGGATTAGTTAGTTATAAGGCACAACAATTATATTATGTAGTTATAAAGAATAGTTGCGCTGGTAAGTTTTATAAAATAAAAGTTAAGACCCCTTTTAAAATATCCAACAGCGGACAATCAGTTTTATTTAAGATGGAGCGAATGGAAGAGCTTTAGGGTAGGCTTCAGTCTTTTGTTTTATTTATTTTTTCATCAAGAGATCATCATCATCCTACTCGTATTTATTTCTATTAAGGCATATATTCATTATTTTTAATTATACTTTGACGAAATGGGTATGATGGTAGAGAGCGCGTTTGCCACTAGTATAAACCAATTAACTCACATTATTTTCATAGTCATATCATAACTTCGTGACATTGCATTATTTATTGTTATTATTCCTTACTAGTCGAGGCTCACTATTCAGAGATATTATACTATACCCAATGCATTTTACATCAGCATTTTCACGGTTGAAGCCATTGAAGTTTATTCATCCATATTTCACACGCTGTCGACTTAGCCTAGATTGTTAGATTGTTGTGGAAGGTTGCACCGAGTTCTATCACCAACTCCAAGTATTCCTGTTGACCATTGAAAAGACAATGCCGGAAATTGGCGTCGTTTTTTTTGCTCGCGGCCATCGACCAAACCTTGTTATTTTATTACAAAATAGTGTAATAAACCAAACTTACTATTAGATTTAACCTCTAAACTCAGTCTGAACTGAGTTACGAGCATTAGAAGTTTGATGATTTTACATACTAGATTTGCCTTTTGCGCGCAAGTTTTGTAAGAAATTGCAACAAAATAGTGACATTGTATGTGTAAACAAACAACACCATACATTTATAGGCTCCAGCCATAAGTGTTGAGCAGAATCAGTGCGAAAAAAAAAAGGCGCCACCTTCCATACAAAATCTGGCATTGCCATTTGAAATATTTCTGCATTTCGTATATCCAATACTTTAGATAGGTGTCGAATAGTAATAATCCAAGAATTTATAGGTATTTATTAACTGACGACATCATAAAGGTAGCAGGAAGGTGCTGGACGCAGGCCGCTACCAACCGGGCAGCATGGAAAGCATTGGGGGAGGCCTATGTTCAACAGTGGACGTCGATGAGAATGATGATGAGGTACGTATTTATTAGTATTTGGAGAAAGTACTTAGTAATGACGTCTTCACTAACATTGCATGCTGAACGAGTTGCTAATAAACTTTTCAGTTCATAAAGAGCTCTGTATAATGGCGTCAAATTAAAAACCTAACTAATATAAGTTTTCACCGACCGAATGTAATCCGATCGAAACCTTTGCTAGTGTCAAGCTTGATATATGAACGTTACGTATCGACTCATTGATCCAGGTGATGGATGTACCGCCAAATCTGCCTGCATAACGCCTAACCTAACGTAATCCGTAATATGGTCCGGTATCCTATTTTTTCGGGTGATAACATCTAGGTACACACACAAGTCTTTTGCAGACAAAATTATACAGGTGTAATAATAAACATTTGTACACTGCTCAAATATCTTGGGAAAGCAAAAGAAATCTTAAACTAATTATACAACTCTGGCTCATTCACAAACGTCAGCAGAGGCAGAATTCCAGGCAGTTGAGTGTTTGCACAGAGGTCCACAAACTAAAGTGACTGGGGCAAAGTCCTAGTGCTGCCGTACAAGAGTTTATGAATGGCCATCGGTTCAAACTTCCCCGAAGCCCCGAAGTCAAGATGCACCGTTTGTTCTCAGAATCGTTAACGTTGAAGTTAACGTTGGTCTTTTTACATCATTCGGTCATTGGTTTAAACTCTACGCCATTTAAATAAAGCATCTTTTATAAACGGTTTATTAAAGGAACAAACTAAAATGTGTGATAAAATGTAACTTATTTGTTAGAATTTACTCAATCAGTCAATCGATTAGTTGATGTCACTAAAATGTTCTTTCAAGCAGCAAAATTGGTTGCATGCATGGATGACCCCATTATCATACGTTAATGACAGGTAAATACTAAAATAGACAAGTCACTACTCTCAGTACGTAGTTATTTATAGTGTTTAAGTAGGTAAGTATAGCCATCAACAGAATATGTGACATAATTATGTATTTTGTTGCGACGTCGCGCCTCTATAAAAAATATAAGATCTGTAGTTAGCTTGCCGTCCCCGTACTTTAATAATGTCCTTCGTTCACTACTTAAGATAAATATTTGAAATGAAAAAACATTGTTAAAACATTCAATAACTTATTTACAGTTCAAGATGATTGCCTTTCTCAACTTCTCAAAGTTAAATCGCAATAGTTCAAATTGTTACTAACCAAACTATGGACTGCTTTTGTCTGAAAATAAATGATTTTTATTTTTATTTTATTTTATTTTTATTTTTTTAATAAACCTGTCTCAACATTCTGAATCGATTTCAAAAAGTTCTATAGTAAAAAAGCGGCCAAGTGCGAGTCGGAGTCACCCATGAAGGGTTCCATAGCAGCAAGTGACATAAATGTTTACGATTTATTACGTATTAAAAAAACATCCACTTACCAAGTTTCAACTGTATAGCTCTTATAATTTCGGAAAAAAACTACTGTGACAGACAGACAAGACGAATCCATAGGGTTCCGTTTTTTGCCATTCGACTACGGAACCCTAAAAAAATACATCAATACAAAATACATCGATACAAAAAAAACCGCTGGGGGTTTCAAGCGTTGCTGTTCTTATTCGAGTGGATTGAAACCAAAATCAAATCTAGGCGACCTGAATTGGAACTGCGGTTGACAGCACGCGTAATAATTGCTTTACAACATAATTAGTGACCGCAGTAAGCAATTTAGGTACATAATACATGGTAATGAGTGGCGTGACGTTGGTCTAGGACAGTCTAGGTAATTAAGTTAAATTTCCCTCTTAATTTCAGTTAATTTTAAAAATATAGGTCTTAAAACACAATAGAAACTCTATTTTAGCATCATATTTAAAATACTGGACTAAATCCTACCATTTGTTAATAATTATCATTTGTTCATATTGAGTTTGCAAATTATTTAAATCATAAATAATACTTACTCATCATAACACACGTGAGTCTAAAACTATTAGATAAGTACATGCAGATATTATATCTGTAAAAATAATGTCATTTTCTTTTTAAAATCTTAGGCAGTAATTTCTAATTTTAATTTCTAACATTCCACCGCTTAACTTTAATTAAAAGGTTCAAATTTAATTGCAGCGTCTAGAACAATGATGGCAGTTTAGTAGAAATTCTTATTATGCTAGACTTGACCTCCTTCCGAACAATGGTACCCGCAGTACGCCGCTACGTACTCATATAAATTGGGGTTGCCATAAATTCTCCGCGATCATTATTTAAAGCAAATAAACAAGATTATTTCAAAGGATTCTAGTTCCAGCCAAAATAGTGGC
This sequence comes from Ostrinia furnacalis, assembly GCF_004193835.3. NCBI lineage: Eukaryota > Metazoa > Arthropoda > Insecta > Lepidoptera > Crambidae > Ostrinia > Ostrinia furnacalis. The sequence continues at coordinate 200,053 of NW_021134379.1, read as the reverse complement.
AATGCTTTTGAACCGAATACAGTCGCCCGCTTGTACATTTCAGCCACAATATAGCACCTTATGGCCACTACATTAGGATGCTAGTGTAAAGCTTGATTTGCCGTCGTCAATTTAATGGTTTTGGGGCATGGAAAGGATTTCCGTGTAACGCGCGCGTGCCAATTAAAATGGGCAATTTAGAGCAGGTTTTTTGATAAACCGATTCTTTTGACCCGATGAAATGAAAATGGCATTTGCAGTTTTTTGCAAAACTGAAAATCTCGCTCAAATGCTGTTTCACTTTTATTTACATTTGCCCTCAAAATAGACAGCTATTTAAGTAAGTACACACTCAAGTATTTTTTTAATGTAGAGCAATCTCATTTAATGTTAAGTGAGATGCAGTCTAGGGTCAAAGTCAAAGTCAAAACCTTTATTTGCATGGACTTTTAAAAGTAGTGCTTACAAATCGTTAAATATTCAAATAAAAATAAAAGACTAATAAAAAAATGAAGTTTTGCTCTTATGGAGCTTTCACATGTCTATAATATTTTGCCCTGAGCAGCGCTTCGAGACCAACATTTGGCAAGTGCTGAGAAGAAGCGCCGCAATAAACTCAGTCACCACTCTCTGGTGGTACCTACTCAGTGCCCGAATGCCTATTACCTACATATAACTCATTTCAGCTACCTAATGACACAGTTTTGTATGTTTAATTTCGGTATTCATACGAAATCGTTTGAGGTAGGCTAGTGAAGCAGTGTACCCTAGTTTTTGTCACCAAGGCTGCTTTTCAAAAGCTAATTCATTTGGTCATTAGCATAGTAGTCAGAGCAGACAATTCCCCTAGTACAGTGGTTCCCAAAGTTGTCTGGGCTACGACTCATCTAAATAAATACAAGTTCCCAAACTCGGGACCCACCTACTATAGGACATTTCGCCCGCTGCCCAGCGTTTGGATTGGTAGGGTGGTGTATCGTTCTACAGGCAGGGCCCACTCAATGTTCGCTCGCGACCCAGTGGTGGGTTCCCATAGTTTGGGAAACCCTGCCCTAGTAGGTAAGCCATTTACAATTTACATGATTTACATTTCATGAGCATTAGGGTTGACACTTTGACAGTCGTCTTAATGTTTTAATCTGCATTTACAAAGACTGTGATTTTATTTATGAAATTAAACTACAAAGATTTATCTGATCCAGTCATATGATATCAAACATCACCATCACCGGGTCAACAGTCAACACCAGCCAGCCAACGACCGTATTCACAAACATTACTATGAGGTCTCACAGTGCGCGTGTACGAACCAAACACAGAGCTCTCTCTATTCAATGCTGTGTGTTCGATTTGCTCGTTTGTGAATACGGATGTAAATGTAAAAAATAAGTGTTCAAAGTCCGTATAACTTTTTGTAATAAGTTGGGCAAAAAACGAACTACATTCTCTACAATAATAATTATTATTTGCAACATGAAACATGTTTCATTACTCACGCACGAGTGTCCAAGTGTCAGATAGTTGAGTATAGTTCTGAGAGCGCTTGCGAACTATTCGGCAACTTTTGGCGCTAAGCTGCCTCGGTCAACTGAATTTCAATTACTTTTTTATACACTCGCGAGAACGCTCTCGGAAACATTATTAATTTGTTTTTGAAACAATGTAAACATGTAATGCAGTTTCAGCAGTAATATAGAAATATTTCACGTCAACTAAATGGCTATAAATTCTGGTGTCATATTTACACCTACGTTGTAGATGGCAGTTGTACTCCTCCGTCAAAGTCGAAGTAGTTTGATTTGGAGGATTACATTTGATGCTCAAGTAAGATCATTCAAACCGCTTTGAGAAAATAATTCATGTGGCGATATTCAATTGTTTTAGAAAAAAGTAAAAAACGAAAAGAGTTTTACTCGAAAAGAAACAGCTGACAGTCGGCGTAACGTTTTCAATTATTTTGCAGCCGTCACTTCGCATCGCATCGCGACACTTCTGTAGATAGCAATTGTTTTGCTGCGCTGATGTCACGCTGCGTTATTCGCTGGGTGCGAAGTACTAGGTGGGGGGGACATAATCTATTGCAGCGCTCATGGTGGTCAAAAGTAGAAATAATGTTAGCTCTNTAAAAACCAAAAAACATTTCATTCTTAAATAATCAAACATCGGAAATCAATCACCGGTAATTTTTTGGGTATTCATAGCACCGTTGCTCTAGAAGAGATGTCCACCGCCCTCTAGCAAGAGGAAAAAACCACTGAAGAACACTGATGATAATGACTACGACTTAGGTTGTACACCCTTGACATGAATTTTAAATTTTACTGTCTTTAAATTTAAATCATAATTGTCATTTTTATGAATAAAGATATATGAAGAAAAATTGGGTGCATTTATTCATATCATTTTTTCGAAAACTTATCGATACATCTATGTGAACCGTACGAAACATACCCATCACTAGTCACATTCGTTTGACAGCCGTCATTCTAATCAAGCTATATTGGATAGACTATATCAATGCTGGGTTGTTAGTTTTGGTTTTTGCTACTTACTTGCGTTAGGTACGAGAACAAGTGACATCTCATACTTACATCTAAATAAGGTGGCTTTTTATGTTTTGAGAGAACGAGTACTTTGATTGAAGATAAAAAACGACAGCTTTGGATGAACGGCAAAAGGTTTTTTTGTGCCCTTAAACCATTAGAGAAGACCTTATATTATTAAAACCATACCATACTACCATATTCATTAAAATAAAATTACTTTATAAGTTAAGTAAATTACGCCACCAAACTGAAAGTTTTCACCATCCATAACTACTTATCAAGAATCCAATAATCCCCGTATTTAACTGAAGCTCGGTTAATATTTTCAACCGTCTTCAAAAAAGGAGGAGGTTCTCAATTCGACCCGTATGTTTTTTTCCAATACAACTTTAGAATCATAAAATAATAACGGGAAAATATCTAATTTTGCAAATACAGATAAATCCAGTGTAGAGTGCATAAAGAGTCCTGATAAGGTAAGGTATAAAGGGTTCTGATGAGGCATTCCTAGAGCCAGCTGATTACAGCCCAATTTCCCAGAAGACCTGCAACGATGTATTAAGGATCTACTTTCGATAATACAGCGCTTTCAGCGGCGAATTGGATTGCAAATTGGAAAGGCACAGTACAGTCAGTATGTGTAAGTCAACGTGAAATTGTGAACTCCGTCTGTTTATAATACAGGGTGAAAACGATAATTTATATCACTAGTTTATATGTGAACTGTGCAATATATCAAAATACTGGTTAACTACTGATCCTGAAAGTGCTTCACAAGCTCTATCACACGGTATCAATAATAAGTTACAAAATAAACTGGATAGATCCGAAAATTCGATGTTTCCAGCTTCCAGGCATTAAAGCTTCAACCACACCAACGCGTGCATATCGCAATCACCGGCGCGATCAAAGGCCAATGACAGGTCGCGGGAACAGTCATGGGCCGGTCGCTTGTCATTGGCTTATGATCGCGCCGTGATCGCTCCGGCGATGGCGATCTGCAAGCGTTGGTGTGGTTGAAGCATTAGTATAGCCACACAATATCCCGTGAGCTTGTAAAGTAACCGTGGGTTAGGTTAGGTTAGGTAGTAATCTAACTGGGGTGCGATGGTGAGCGACCTCCTCGTGGTGCACCCTGGGCAACGTCCGCGTGGTCTGTTCACGCGGGCGGCTAACTTCTCACCTGCGTGGCAGGTCTCGTCAACTCGGCGGGCCTGTCGGGCAACCCGTAACCCACAATTGAGTGGGCCGGGGGCCGTCGAGGCATTTGCCCGGGCCACGATGCAGGGGACATCTTTAAAAACCCCCACAGGTGGGGGCTGGCGGGGCGTTTGCCCGGGCCTCAGATCATAGAAGGGAATAGATGTGAAACGGGGGCGTGGCGCGTGTCTCCGCGATATGCCCAGAAACGAACATCACCCGCGACGCCAGGTTAGTCGCGATTCAGTCGTACTGAGGAAATGTTCTCCGATATTGTTGGATAATGCGTCATAACGTGCAATAACATAAGTGAAACGAAGAACTACAGGAACAATGAAGTCATTTATCACATGTAAGTATTGCAAATCCATTGGTATTTTGCTTATAAATAAAAAAACTAAACATTTTTACGAACGAATTCAGTGCCGTGACATTTACTGCGATATCGAAATTAGTGGTGATAAAAATTCAAACACGTTGTACATTGACGATTTAGTTAGCAACCACTTTATGTCATGCGTAACTACTGCGCAATGTATTTTATTTCTTCCGATATCCACTGACGCGTGAAAATACACAGTACGGCCGCATGTGCCGGTCGTAACATAGTGCAGGGCTCGTGTTCTAATACGGTTTCCTATTATCGATAAATAGAAGTAAATTATTATTTTCTATTTTCTAATTTTGAATGAAAAAATCATGAGTTGCTTGCGATTTTTAAGTTTTTACAAAAACAATAACAATAGTAGAAGGGATTAGTAACTGTCAACTATGTAATTACTATAAGAGCTAGTTGAAAGCCTAATATAGGCATTATTTTTGATAAACATAGGCGGTACGAATTTCGCCATAATTAAAAAGTTAATGCGCGATAGTAGTTAATAATAATTACAGTGATCCTGTTATTATTATTAAAGTAAATAATAATATATTACCAATATTGTAAATACTGGTAAAAATCGCAAGTACCTACTTAACCCATGACTTTTCATACAAACTTTGTCAGTCTATAACTTCTATACTCCATCGATAACGACATTGAGCTTTGGTTGGGGTAAATTAATATAAGGTAACTTCATTTAGTCCCAATAATTGATTCTGAGTTTTTCGTCCATACAAAATGGAACTGACTCCTTTATGCAAAAATCGTTAAAGAACATAATAATAACGTATAATAATAAAAAGGTTTTCATACAAGCATTTTTTAAACCAATTTCGAGCCTTGCCCCCAGGATTTAAAGTATCGATATCTTATCGACTCCATTTTATCTTTCTTCTCTCTAATTGCTTTTTTCAAAGTGTGCGTCACGTCACGCGGCCATTGATTGGCCATAAGGCACGCCTTCTGGCCAATCACAGCACTTTTAAGCCGGTTGCACATGTTGTCGTAGACTCTCAGTCGCTTTGTTTTTACACAGTTGAATGTGTGTGTGGGAGCTGTGGTGGGGGAAATGTGGGGACACTGGTTCTCGTTGTAGTTACGCGCGACTTCATATCTATTCTCTTTCTATGATCTGAGGCCCGGGCCCATTCTTTGGAGGGCCGCTCTCGGTACTTCTCTGATCAGCAGAGCTGACCGAGCAGCGGCATAGAGCAGACCGTAACCCGCTACGGCGGGCCGGGGGTCCAGTTATACCAGGGCCGCGAGGAGAAAACCTCTATAAAAACAACTGGAGGAGGGGACTGGGGGTTCCCTCGAAGCCAGAGAGGCTTGCTCGTGAGCGAGCCTCTAGCCTGAGGCGGAGCTGCGGACGAATGTCCAACCAGGACAATAACTCGCGGCCCCGCCTTTAGTGGGTAGGTGTGGAGAGTCCCACATAACCCACTGGCTGTCCCCATAGACCAGTGGGTATGAGCAAAGCATTTCCCGATGAAAAAAAAAAGGTAGTAATCTAACTTCTAATCTAACGTAAGATTATAATCTGACGGAATTCACAATTTTACGGTCAAATGTATTTCAAAATGTTCCATCTGAAATTGTAATGAGACTGGTTAAAACTTCAATCAACTTCAGTTTCCAATCAAAACTCGAAATGAAATGTAATGAATGCAAGTTGTAAATAATAATTAATTGGAAACTTTGCAAAAGCATTTTGATTTTAATTAGCGGCATGTTACCGTAAAAACTTGTGTTTCTATAGAAATTGAGGGAAATGAAACGGCTTCAAAAATGTATTTCCGTAATATCAGCGTAATTATACTCCACTGTGGTATTAAACGGGACTATTCCCACCTCTCGTTCCCACCACTGCAACTCCTGTGTAGCCAGGATCTACAGCTTGACCGCCACAAAAACCCAACCAATGAAGGTCAAGTTTGTCCCGGGAGACAGTTAAACTGTCATTGGACCCGCAACGAAATTAATCAGAAGAACATAGGAGGAGTTCGAAATTAAGGTTCGACTTCCCTCCATTGCAAAGCGGATGACAGGTGACAAACAAAGGTTTAAAACCTTTAAGAAAAGATTGTGCACCACGGACAATAGATTAAATTAAGGGGGCCTATCTTATGAGCAATTAGCAACTACCTGCCAATAATATTTTTCACAAAATCGCTTAAAAGCACGGAAATTTTTCCTTGTCGCGACAAGATCGGTGTAATAAATTGCGGAAACAGATGTATGTTGTATTGAATTAAGCATTATATCACGTTCATGTTTCCAAAGATCACACTCCCACAAGATATGATGGGCAGACTGCTCATGACTGACATCATCAGTGGAACACTCGCAAAAAGGAGACGGAACTAGTTTGAATTCGTGAAGTTTATGTTTAAAGTTGCCATGTCCCGTGAGGAACTGCGACGAGCAATGGTCGATTTCTAACCATCGCCTAGTTAGACGTTCGCGTACATTCGGGAAGAATTTATATAAGTGACGTCCTTTGACTGACGTATCCCATCTTTTTTGCCATTCATTAAGTAAATCTTCTTCAACGACTTCTCGGGAATCAAATAATCGACTTATTTTAGAACGATCGCGGCTATTTAAGAAATCGGACTTGGTATTACATGGATCTCACAACTTTTTACCGTAGAACAACTGAGTTGCGAGACTTGGTTTTTTTGACAAGTATTGTTTTTGATGGGATCTCATTTCTTTTTGTATTTTGTAGACAGCAGTTATGTATCTAGAAAACTGGACCGAAATTGAAAAATTTTACTCGACTTGGCGGTTGCACTACCGTGCCCCCAAATATTTTAGTTTTTCCTTGATTCATACACCAAACACTACTCATATTCCAAATTTGAAGCTTCTAGGTCTGCTAGAAGTGCCTTAGAATTTTGATGATCGGTGAGTCAGTCAGTCAGTGAGTGACAAAATTAAGAAACTTTGACCCGTTATAATTCTTAAACTACTGGTTCAAATTGAATGAAATTTAAAATATACCGTGTCTTTACAATGCCTGCATGGTTACTGAAAATTCAGTCTTCTGGTTTTATCCACAACGAAGTTACAGGGGGTCGAAAATGGCCTGAATTGCTTCGAGAAAAGGATGGTACGGCCGTGCCGCTTTTTTGCTCGACTTGAGATAATTAATAGTATCAGGTGTTACTTTGCGGAAATTCATAATTAGATGTTCAAAAGATAATTTTTTTATTATTATTATTATTTTTTTTATTTTTTTTATTTTAAAATTAGTTAGCTTCGTTCTTACGATTGGCACAATACAGGTATTTACGAAGTTTGGTTCGTGATAGGGTGATACACTGTAAAGCTTCAGCCAAACCAACGCGTGCAGATCGCGTCTGTGATGGCGATCACTGCGCGTGTATAGACCGAAGCACTCACGCGCACCCACAAGGTGGACCGACGACATCATAAAGGTAGCAGGAAGGCGCTAGACGCAGGCCGCTACCAACCGGGCAACATCGAAAGCATTGGGGGAGGCCTATGTTCAGCAGTGGACGGCCTATGGCTGAGTTGATGATGATGAATGCGCGAAGCTTAACATTTTATAGAGCGGCTCGTTGATCTGTTACAAGTATTACTCTAGTCTATACTCACCTTTAATTGAAACGTGTAAACAAAGCTTTCACAACCATGATTGAACCGACTGCAAACTACTGTATTACAAAGACAGTCAAGCTGTCAATCCAGTACAGTGCACTGTCTGTCGGATATCAGATTCGGATTGGGATCTGAAAGCCAGTAGTTGACTGTCAGAGTTGAAAGCCGTGATGGCAGATAGCTTTTAAGCTATTGCAAATTGTAGCTTGAGTGACAAGCTTCGAGGAAATGCTTGTAACATACGAGAACATACATAGATTCTGTATTCAGATGGCAGATAGCTTTTGAACCATTGGTAAAGCTTGACAGGCAATCACGAAATTCCTATTTTGCATTACCTACTACGAGAAGTACGAGTAGATCCCCTATTAATTACACTTTGCATAAAGTACTTAATTACTATATTCTTAGGAATAAATATCAATCTGAGTTCCACTGTAACAATAACGTTAACCGATGTTTTTTGTATGCAGTTTGACAGAATTTTGACGTTTGTTAAAGTAAAAGCAAGAAGCTTACAAGGATCATACGCTCCTTTAGAAAAAAATTGCCTCAAACTATTCAACAGTGCACTTTAATATTTCCTATATTCAGTCCCCGGAAGCTTCATTAAGTAATAATTAATTATTTATGCACCCGTGAGAAGCCTAAGTGGCTTCGCTTCTTTCATTAACGTATGCATTATTATAACTTTAGCTTAGAATATTATTTTAAGTATTTCCTTACGAAACCAAGTAAATATGACGTAGTAGCTTTAGAAATGGAAGATGGTAGAGAAGTGGTAAAAGTAACGACCACTTAGAGGCGTGCAACGAAAATGACACTGCGCGAACGTGTCTAGCAATCCCTTTGTGAGGAATCGCGAGCGCGCTGATGTGAAATTCAACTAATACCCATTGTGGTGGTTGATATTATGCACTGTCGTTTCTGTTTCAAAGGAATTGCTAGTGGTCGCTGTGACGTTATAATGGCACGGAATAATTGTAATTTTGCTTTTGTATTTTTTATTTGACTATAACAACAAATATAATGAGACTTTACTACACTTACATAGTATGTACACATGGTCACAGTGTTAACTATCCATATCCGTGTTTGCTCTCGCTCTCATAAAATGGTGATTATTTGCGATACAATGAGACGGCATGATCGACAATTGGCAGTTAACACTGTTGCCGATAGTACATGAATATTGGCTGTAAGGTCTAGATTATTTTTTAGGAAAGACTTAAGAAAGTAGCCGTATTAGACCTTTAGTCTTTGTATGGCTGATCTTTGAGAAAATGAAAATAAAACGCACATAGACTTCACCAGAAATTTCAGCCTCATTCGTTCGTTCGTTTCAGCCAAATGACGTCCACTGCTGGACAAAAGCCCCCAAGGTTTTCCACATTGAACGGTCCTGCGCTGCCCGCATCCAGGCTATTCCCGCGACCTTCACCAAATCGTCGGTCCACCTAGCAAGAAGCCTGCAAACGCTACGTCTTCCAGCTTCATATTACATGAAAACTACTAAACACGCATGAAAATCTTCACAATATGGATTTGACAATTGAAAAATACAATTTACCTAATACTAAATTAGCATTAAAACAACGTGTTCTCATTATTTTACCTATACTATGACTCTCATTTACTGGGCTTAACTATTATTTTAAAACCACTCCTACTTATTCAAAACCACAAACCGATTCCAAAGAATGAAATACGAGTAGAAAGCATTAAACAAATCCACGACAAAGTTGAAGCTGCTCTCCTGGCGAGGGCCCTCCAGACTTGTTGCATGCCAAAGCGGTGGTTTCTTTGAGGCAGTTGTTCAGCCATTTTGTGATTTGTTCACTTTCAAAGAAAAGGTGCTAAAGTTTTGCTTATTGTCGATGGTTATCAATTGGATGTTCTATCGATTCATTGTGTTCATTCGAAATTTTTCAGTCTTTCTTTTGGAATCTAAGTAACAATTCTGAAAAGGCACCTTTATGGTACAATTGACGTCTCGGTTGAAAAATGTAACTTTTTCAAAAACTACCTAGTCCTTTACTAAAACATATAAGCCTAGGTCAAAGTTCTACACGTAATTTTATTACTATTCCCAAACAATGGCCTACTCAAAAGCCTAAAAGGCCAGAAATTTTAGAAAATAAAACAATGATTTAACAAAAAAAACCTACTTCAGAAATTTTTTTTGTACCTAGTTCAAATAACAATCGGCCAAAATCAAATACAAAGCGAAACCGTAATAAAGCCTTTAATTAAGTAGAAAACATACGAGAAATACTATCAAAAGCGAACCGGTCCATAAACTCAGTTGTTTTAATAAACAAACAGTTTTTGTCAAAGAGATGAATATTCAGTGACTAAAGTTACAGATTTTTAATTAAAAATCGGCGCTCGCCAACTATGGATCCGTTTTCAAACTTTTATTGATATTTTAAATACGAGTACTACCTACCTGTATTCAGACTGCCGTGGTGCATATTATATAGATACATGGGCTACTATTACTGCTACTATAAGCTAATTGAGGTGGAATAGGTCATGTCAGAGCTAGTTCAGAACTTTTTTCTGTCCATGGATCGAATAGCTTCAACGAATGATATCAATGTCAATGTTTTGAAAGCGTTTTCTTTTTTAATTTAAAATGTAGGTTGGAGGAGAGGCACCCACTGAAAACTAGCGTCATGCGTGCATGCACGCGTGACCCGACTAATGCTGAGCGGGCGCCTTTTTGACACAAAATATGCATGTATAGTTTTAAGTCCCTTTGTTCTGTTTTTTTTTATTTTCCTTTTGTGTCAAATAAAGTTTTTCTTGTTCTTATTCTTAGTACTCACCATAAACAGTGCCAACAGCCGATGCGAATTCGCGAGCAATGGCGCCGTCGACCAGAGAGTCGAAACAAGCGCTCAATGCGCGAGCGCAAGCACTCGTTCCAATCTGTGTGAGAAACAACGTGAATTAGAACTTTATGCAATAGACAATACGGCTTGTTTTTGTGGGTGATCTCATGTTGATTGATAGAACACACGTTACTTTTTTCGAAAATCGTACAACCACAAAAAGTGTTGTAAAGAAAATACCAAAAAGTTTTTATTTAACATTACAACAGCATCCTTTACATCAAAATGCTCGAAGGTACTGTCTTTTTAGTTTATAACGAAGTCTTCTTAGATAAAAATACATGAACAGTCATAGCCAGATTAAAAAATAAAATACGAGAACATCGCATGAGCTCACTGTAAAAGGATTTTTATTCGAGATATCTCGGATATTTGTTTCAGCAATAGCATTTGTTTTTAATATCCTTTATTGGTAATCCTTCAAAAGGGTAATATAAGAATTCAAGTTGTACCTAATAAAATGTAATATCAGTGTTATTTTCTGTCGTTTGTTTAAAAAAACATATTACTTTTGAGCTTCCTATCGACAAAGAATATACCAAGGATAAGAAATTATTAATGTATTTTGTAATAATAACTTGTGACATTTATGCCGTCGTCCTTAGAGGATTAAAAGGGAAAAGCGGATTGGTAAATTAAAAGATTTATAGTAATTTCAATGATAAATTAGACAGACGTCAACACTAATAAATTATAATTGAGATGGATTTGTTTTTGCTTTTGAGACGAATTTGCCTCTGTACAAACAAGATTCAGAATGTGCTCTACCAATTTTAAAATAAACAAAATATCTATTTTTCTTTAACGAATAAATTAATAGTGTTTAAATGGCCAATCGCAGAAAAAGTGTAAAATACGTGTCCAGTATTTTTTGATCAGTTAACCGACGGACTAATTCAAACTCTTGCTTTTCTGCCCAGAAAACATCCCTATTACGACTACTCTCCAAAGATGGTCGGGCTGTGATGGCACCATTTTAATATAAAACAAATATAACTTAGTTGCATAAGATTGTTTCTTATCGTCATTCAAAGAGACTGCAGGTTTTTACATTACCGCATTTCAAGTTCATACTCATTACATTCACTGATACAAATGCACGAACGTGCATGCACGAAGTATATTCAAAGTTAACAATAGTCAATAGCTATATCAGTAACATTCTTGTAACAAAATAAACTTATTACAAGTACCTATAACGTATTCACGTGTTACAGTATTTAGCTTGATGTACCGTTGTACAATACCGGTGAGTGAAGTGGGAAAGTGGGAAGTTAACCCATTCATAATTAATTTAGCTTTTAGGGTACAACACGGTACTTACACAAGGTGAAGGTTTTGATTGAAGTTAAAAATAGCTTTGGGTTTTATTTTTCTACAAAATGTTTGGTCGCTTTTTACATTGATATTTGCCACTGAAAACATTTTCATCTGTATGAAAATCAAAACATTTGATAGAAGAAAAAACAGTATTTGTTTAAATAGCTCAGAAAACAATTTATGATATGAATTAAGTAGACTATTATTTAAGCATTTTGAGTCTCGTTATCAAGTCGTTGAATTTAGATGTTTTCATCATTATGTCATTTAGTCACCTCAAAAAAACAAGGTGCTTTCAATTTACTGAGGTAAATGGAGGATTTGGCATTCGCTGCCCACGCTAGCCATACAAGGCTCTAAAAAATCCAGGTGTGGGTGATTCTATTGTACTCTGATGGAACCACGCAATTAAAGGAAAAAGTTTCAAGGATGAAAAATGTGGTTTATTCACCAACTCGACACATGACACTGGACACATGACTGGACAATTTTGTGAAACTCAAAATTAGTACTTATCACAGATTTTCACATGAATTAGGTAAATCACTTTTATGTTTTCGTTAAATTCTTGGCGTGTCCAGAAAAGTGTCAAATTTTGAGTTGCACCAGTCTTTTGTATCGAGTTGGTGAATAACCCAATAGCTGTCTAGTTTACACCCTGTGCATCTGCTCAGTTGTATAACTAATGCAAGGATGTTAGTTAAGCGTTCAGTTTAAAGGCATCTTCTCGGGTGAGCATTGATTTACCGCCACAGGATTTTACACCATATTCGAAAGAAAACAAGGCTTACAGTCACAGCTACTACCAAGACTTTATCATGTACATCAAGCTAAGGACTGTGGGGTCTTAAATAGTTGTAATAGGGTTGAGTTTCCAACAAAAATGTACAGTCTGATGAGCTATCGTCTCTACATTGTCGATGGAACTTTTAAAACCATTTGTCTTGCGGAGTTGCGGCGTATCTGTTGATTCGATTAAAACATTATTTTCTACGTTAGTTGGAGCTGGCTTGAGTTAAACTTTTAATGGAGATCCGTTGTTGAAAAGGTCGGTTAAACATTTACCTTCATAAGTTTGATGAAATTTTGTTGAAATATGTAAGGCTCCGTTCAGATTTTTAACTTAAATTATCCAATAATTTAAGTTAAAAATCTGAACGGAGAATGAAAAATCTGAATTCTAACTTAAATTGTACAGTATTCCAACGAATATCATATCAAGCTAAATGTTGCGCCTTGCGGCATGTTATTTATACGTTCAAAATAATTATGATAAGTGAAAAAAGAACAGTGCAAACAAAGAGCAGTGTTGAAAGTCCTACTGTTTCTTCCGAAGCGGCACCCCACAGTCTTGTTATATGAAAAAGCTGGGGTACTAACAGTGCGCAAACTGTTCGTTTACCAGTGTGTACGTAGATGGCATCGAACTACTGCCATACCTCAGTGTAACACAACAAAGAGGAATAATCGCTGTTTGAGGCCTAGAGTCAAAAGCCGGCATGCCCAGAGGTTCTTTAATTACCTGGCACCAAAGCTCTATTCTAAAATTAACACCAAACTTAAGATTGACGGAAGTATAAACAATAATACATATAAAAACTTAGTTGCTAAATATCTACTACAGTGTGATCCACATGATATTGAAGATTTACTAATACCCTTGCGCTAGATATCAATAACAACACACACATACTAATCTATACCTATACACTTACATACACTCCACACCACATCACACACACTATACCACACTAATTATTTACATCAACACTATCTTTATCGCCTGAATCTTCGTCACTCTGATCGTCATTAGTGGTCATCTAACAAGACAACAGTAGAAAAATACCAATATTGCTTTATGTTTGCTGAAATTATCAAATTTTTCAAGAGTGGTGGCAATATAGTGAAACATCAATAGCCTAAACAAAGAAAAATAATAAAAAATAAATTTTATTTTCTCGCATGATTTGCTTATGCATAGACCTACTGTACCTTATATGGTACACGTATTTTAGACTAGAAAAAACCGTATAAAAATAATCTAAAAAAAATTTTTTTTGTAGTCATGATATCTATTACACTCTATTTTTGAAAGAAAATTGATAAATATTATTATTTACTATAAATAATATGAAATATGTCTTCTTGAATACATTGTAAATATTTTTTTTGTTTTCTGTCGTGGAATTTCAAAAATATTTCCGAAACCACTTGTCAAAACGTATTTTTAAATATTTTTATGTAAAATAATCACTTTAAGCTTACTGTTACAGTCATTTTTACAAAACAACAACAGTTTGGTACTTCAAAATATTTTCAAAAAGATACCGTACCACATAGGGTACGGTAGGTCTAAATGGGTTAAGGGATATAAACAACTGTCTGTATTCACCTATTGGGAAGACACTGGCTCCTGAAATACAGTTTACACTAGTTTAGGAGCCAGGGTTTCAATACAAAATGTTACAGTGTATTACATCAATAAAAATATTCTTATTCTTATTCTTAAGTGTTATTTTGCTATAACAATATAATTATAGTCTCATATTGTTATGTCGTTGTGTCAAATGTACTATTATTGTTTGTTCTCTGTAGCTGTGCCTAATAAATAAATAAATAAATTTACTTTAGACTGTACCAAACTGATTTAAACCTAGAAAATTACCAAACAAAGAGATATTTTCAAGTTAGCTTTGTTCGGAGATAGAACCTGCAACCTATGATGTTCTAGCTGAGTTCACATCTTTCTATTTACACATTTATTTACTTACCAGATATTCCAGAACCATATTCCATCCGATGACGAAAGCGACGAACTCGCCGACGGTGACGTAAGAGTACATGTATGCCGAGCCCGTCGTGTTTGGGACTCGAACGCCGAACTCGGCGTAGCATGCGCCTGCGAAAAAAAACAACGATTTTCATACATTACAATTTAAGCATTGTTCTTGTCTTACACAGGGACAAAATGGCAAGGGAGATCAGCTGTCTCGCGCCATAACCTGCATCACTCTTTTGACCGATCGTCATGAATTTTATTGTTCTTGTCAAACCAACGATATAAGCAAGCAAGTCTATACTAACGCTCGCACACTCACTGCGGGCGCCCGTCCCACAGTCGCGACAGCAGTATAATTACGCGCGAGCGATAAGGATGGGTAGCTTGGGGTCATTGGACAAAATTCTACGTGCTCCCGGACCAGACTATAGTACTTGTCCCACTGCCATGGAAAAACACAATAACTATACAGGGTGTGGTTTTTTAAAACAAAGCCCATTTCACGGATGATAGTAAACACACATGAAAGTGATTACAAGAAAAATATAAATAGATATTTACCTATTACTTTTTTGTAAAAAAAACTCGTTAAAATGTGAAAGTTCACAATGTAAGCTGTAAGATGGCTGTAACTCGTATTTTAAACATAATAACAATATCTAGTCAGATTTCGGGAGCGGGGTGGAAGCTTTTTAAAAAGGATTATATTTAATTAAACTAAGTGATCACGTCCTCGCCGAGTTGGAGGCGATTTAATAATGATTTAATATTGTGGCCGATCGCAGTCGTCCAGTACGGTGTTTACAATTTAGTTCTGCTGACACATCTCTTATGTGAATAACAATTCTACGAATGCTTACACTGTAGAGTGGAAAGTGATGACTTATCTTGTTTAGTCTAGAGCAGAGGGAGCTGACGGATGCATAACTCCTCCCTCCCTAAGTGAGAAATTATCGGAAGTTTCATTTTTATGAGTATTCCGATAATTTCGTTTACATAAAATTTTTACATGTTTGCGGAAGGCAATTAACACAATTAACATAAAAAGAATCAAAACTAATACAAATGTAAAGTATGTAAAATAAGAAGTGTCTGTTTCATTTTCACTAGCACTGATTGCTGCACTGTGTTTCAGGGCGTACGACATGTATTTGATTTCATCCAAATTGATTCCATGCATATTGAGTGCGCGTGCACCGGATAGCGTTGCGTTTACAGGTAGCTCGGGTAGGTGAATCACCGGTACGTGTTCTACGGCGTCTGATGAAATGTAGAGTCGATGGTGGATCTGCAGGCCATGGATTTCCAGGTCACAGGGCTCATCGATGGTGATGATGTACGTGCCGAAGACTGACTGCTTACTGACTTCGCTGTCGCAGTGTTTGGTCAGCGTGCCTTTCAGTCTGCTGTACAGAATCCAGTTGTTCGCGTTGAGCTGCTGGAGTTTTACTTCTTCCAGCTGGATCTGGTGCTGCTTGCAGGAGGTAAGGTCCTTACTGAACCTCATCAGCTGTTCCACGCAGGTAGGCTCGTTATGTAGAGCCTGGTTGTCCGTAGAGCACAGGAAGCGATCGCCGGCGGCAAGCGGGCGACACGGTGTTACGATCGGTAAGTATTTCAAACCCTTCGCCAAAAGGTAAGGAAATTTGGGGAAAATGGAAAGCGTAACGTTTTGGGATTCTTGGAATATAGGAAGTGAGTATATCTTATAATAATTGTAAGTATAATTATCTATCAATGGTATTTCTAAAATAAATGTTATCTGATCCTGTTTCATATAAGATTTTACACAAATAGTTTCTTCTAAATTTAACAAATTACTTTCCGTAGGCTGGTAAACTAAATTGGCAGAGTTTGAAATTAACTTTAAATGATACAATAATTCTGTAGAGTTTACAATTGCTTGGTGTAAAATGGATACTCTACTTAATGCTAATGCTGTTTCTATTTCACTTAATCTTATAAATATTGTACGGAAACTACTTATGAATATGTTATACACTCCTAGTATGTATGTAGAAAAAGTCCAATCGTTTTGTGTGGACGTTATGTTTTGCAATAGGCTTTCAACTCGTTTCAAGCGTTCATCAATAATAATAGAGTTGTTATTTATTTGCTCTGAAATATTTATGAAACTGTCGAACATTTTTGAGACCAGGGTAATTTTCTTAGATATTATAACTTGATTATTACTCAATTGAGAAGTCAACTTATCATATTTAAGTGCATCATCGTGGTCAAGGTTTCCTGTAATTAACTTTATAAGAGATCCTAATGGATTAATAAGGCCTCGCTTATAGCGTTGCTGTGGTACTAATTGCCTGTATTTTTCTAATGTTATGTCGCGGATGAAATCAGTGTGATATTTATTATTGATAAATTCATGATAATATGGATTGTTATAATCGATTAAAGTGTCTAATTGCCTGTAACTATGGGTTAAACTAACAAGATCGGAGTAAATTCCTTTTAAGTTGATTACTTTAATAATTGTCCAAAAATCTGTTTGCAAAAATGCTTGTCCTTGTTTTACCGGTAGAATGCCTGGATTATCTTTAATTGGTTGCAGTTGAAGGGCCAGCGCCTGCGTCCCTATCATCAGCAGAAGGCACCACCTGCGGAGGGCGTTTTATGTTTTTAATAGGCACTTTGGTAGTCCTATCACCTACTTTAATTGGTAAGATGTTTCGCTTGGCTTTGCCTACAACCTTTGCTTTTACATAACGTGGTTTGTCTTTGCTTTTACGCTTATTTACGTCTTTTGCAAATATTATGTTTCCTTCGGAAAACTCTATATCTGTTTCACCACCTTTCTTTTCCCTAATGGTTTCCTTTTTGGCTGTCGTTTTCTGAGCTATGTATTTATATAAGTGCTTTGTACGTTTCGCATGATCTTGAACTAATTGCTGATAATATTGCTTTTCGAAATTGATTCTAAATGGACTGTCTGAATCTGTATGACCAAAAACTACCTCAAATGGTGTTAACTCAGTTACAGAGTGGATGGTGTGGTTATATGCCATTACTGAATATGTCATAACTGATGCGGCATCTGTACATCGTCTTTCGTATTTAGCCAATCTATAGATCTCTATAATTGTCGAGTGAAAGCGTTCGATAAGTCCCATAGAATTAGGGTTATTTGGGGTTCCGATGTGAAGTTCAACTTTATGTAAATTTAGAAATTCTTTCATGAGTTCGTTATTAAATTCGGTTCCTGGATCTGAGCTTATACGTTTTGGAATTCCGTAGAATGAGAAATATTTCATAAGTGCTCTAGTAACGTCTGATGTTGATTTGCTAGGTATCTCTATTGCTTGTCCTAATTTGCTGAAGGCGTCAATTAGGGTTAAATATGTGATTCCTTCAATACTGAAGAGATCAATGAAAATTTCCTGAAATGGGGAATCTTGAGTTTTAGTTAATTGTAAAAATGGTTTTATGGGTTTCCTATCGTATTTCATTTTACGGCAGGCTTCGCAAGCGTTAATGATTGCGGAAACTGTTTGTTGCATGTTAGGCCAAAAATGATTTCTACGAATTCTAATCAATGTTTCCTTAATACCACGGTGGCATGTTTTTCCTTCATGGTATTGGATAACTATTGCTTTTTGTTCACCCTCGTCTTCTATGTAATTTACCCGTTCTGTACACTCGTAAAACTGAACTACATCTTTCTTAAAAAGTTTAATAATTACGTCTGTGAAAATTCGTCTAAGTTGATCTGATTCAAAATAAATGAAATACTTTGTTTTAGGTTTGATATATTCTTTTAAAAACTGTTTTACTAATTCTGCATTATTATCAGGTAAATGTACTTCAAGAACCTTTTGTTTATCGCGCGAAAGGTTTTTGACTGAAAGTTCATTATCGAATCGTTCAAAGACTAATATTTGATTAGGTTTGTTATCGATTGCTTCGTTTAAGATTGGGATGCCTTGTGATTCGGTATCTTTTGCGGAATGAATAGTTTGTGAGTTATTTGATTGTTCATCGACACAGTCTGAATTATTTGACGACGGAATCGGATATTCTGAACCTAATTGTCTACTTCCTTCTGAGGATGTAGAGTCGGAAATTACTATTGTACTTCCTGATGATAATTTTTCTATTTTCTTTACTACTTTATCAACATGTTTTTGAATACGTTTTTCCTTTTTGCTAACATTTACTTTCATGGACTGATTATCTGAATCGAGAGCATTTACTTTTATGCGGGATAACGCGTCTGCGTTTGTGTTTTGTTTATTGATTGATTCATTACGGTAATTAGCGGTTGCACTAGGCATTCTAACGTTGTCTGTGAATTTTTTGTAATTTAAAATGATTGGAATGCATGCAGTTTTAGTTCTGAGGACTCTATTTTTAATGTCGATTAATGCTTCCAATTGTTCTAATAAATCTTGTCCAATTACACCATCGTACCATTTGTGTACGTCATATAAATAAAATTTGTGATATTTTCTGCATTTAAAAGTTGGAAAAAGGGGAATTTCTATGGTTTTGTTGTGCGTACTTGACGCGTGTGTACTCACAACTTGGAATGGTTCATTTTTTATGAATTTACTGAAATACTGATAGCCAATACGCGGACTGAAGAACGAACGCATGCTGCCAGTGTCGATCATCATGCGAGCATCCAGTTCCGGTAGGTAAATATATGGTAATGTTAATTCCGGATCGCAATTAATGTTTATCTGTTCTGTTCTTTGATGGAGGCTGTTTCGTGAAAATCCTGTTGGAATTCAGTTTCCTGGGTTTCCTCGGGAGTTTCCTCGAAATCAGGGTAATACTGTTCGCTGTACATGTTATTATATTCGTCTATAGGGTATTCACAATAATATTGATCGTAATACGACTGTTCTGCTTCGTCGTAGTTCAGATCATTTAAGTTTGTTTCATTTACATTGTTTGGTTTTGTAGCCGTACGCATAGACACGTCGGTCAGCTGCATACGTGGCGGCTGGACTTGTTGGGCTTGCTGAGCACCGAACTGTGGCTTATAGCCGAATTGAGGCGGTTTGTAACCGAATTGCTGAGGAGGATGTCTATAGCCAAATTGCTGGGGCGGTCTATATCCGAACTGCTGTGGAGGCCTGTAGCCGAACTGCTGCGGCGGCCTGAAACCTGGTTGATGCGGAGGCTTGAAATAGCCGAATTGTTGTAAAGGTTTATTTCCATATTGCTGGAAGGGTTTGTAGCCTTGATTAGGCGGAAGGCCAAATTTAAATTGTGGAGGAATTATCGGTTTGAAAGCATTAGAGCTGACAAAATGAGGCTGATTGCCTGAAAATTTCTGTTGAGTTGGCGTAAACGAATTGTTAGGTTTGGGTTGCGAATGCATTTTGCTTCGCATGTTATATTGGTCCATAAAGTTTACTTCCTCGAGCACAATCGAGAGGGCGGCTTCCAAAGTGGACGGTGCCTTTAGTCTCACAATGCGCACAAGGTTTTCTGGTAAATTATAGAGAAACACGTTTAACGCGGTGTTGTTGTATATGGTGATTTTGGCGTGACGGATTGACTCGTCTGCTATGGTGTTTACTTTGGATATAAGCATTGACCTGGTTGATTGCACGCGGTTGCAAAAGTCTGTGTACGATTCATTCGATCTGATTTTTAGTGATTCTAATTCGATATTAATACATGCCTCACTACGCGGGTCTCCAAAATGTTGTGTCAGAATTTCCTTAAGTTCCGACCAGTTTGTTAAATTTTCTTGTTCTGATAACAGTGCTGCTGCATTTTCTGTAAGGCGGCTAGTGATAGCGTGGTACACGTATAAATCTTGCTCAACCCCACCTCTATATCTCGATATAACATACTCACATTTTTTAAGGAACAAATTTAGATGTTTTTTGTCACCATTAAAAAATGGAATTAATCTGAGCATCTCGTTGGGTATTGGCGTGATTTGTACGGATTCGATTTGTGGTGAAGCCATTTTTACTGAATTTAAATTTATTAAATTGATATGCGCCAGTCAGAATTTGTAACAGTACTTTACACAATATTCACAATTAAAATACACGTAGTGATTACCGTGTAAAACACACAATAAAATACACAATAAAATACACAATAAAAATACACAGTAAAAATACACAGTAAAAATAAGAGTGGTTCTTAATTTAATTGTTCAATTTCGAGAGACAATTAACTTAACAACTTTAATAATTTTTACTTTACACAATAAACTTATTTAATTTAATTCAATATTCAATTTATTTACTTTATTTCACTTTATTTACTTTATTTCAATTTATTTACTTTATTTCAATTTATTTTCTTTACTTTGTTTCAATATTTAATTCACTTAAATCTAAACGAAAAGTGTTAACGATAAAGTTTTATGACGAAAACACAAAATGCGATACCCTGGGAGAAGTTCTATCCCGGAGTAGCAATATTTCCCTACGATTTAAAAAGCATGAAAAATACACAGAGGATAAGGAGTGGAAGGATTGGCGAAAAGTTCTACTCACCAACCGACCGTTCTCTGCATACTCGTTCCACCCGTACTTCGATGACAAATTTATTTGGTTCGGCGGATTTATTAGTTTCCCGTAGTATCACGAATTTAAACGGCGGATTTTGACACCAATCGCGTAAACTTTAGGAAAACTTGCAGCAATAAATCCGAACGGCTGCGCCAGTCAGATTTCGGGAGCGGGGTGGAAGCTTTTTAAAAAGGATTATATTTAATTAAACTAAGTGATCACGTCCTCGCCGAGTTGGAGGCGATTTAATAATGATTTAATATTGTGGCCGATCGCAGTCGTCCAGTACGGTGTTTACAATTTAGTTCTGCTGACACATCTCTTATGTGAATAACAATTCTACGAATGCTTACACTGTAGAGTGGAAAGTGATGACTTATCTTGTTTAGTCTAGAGCAGAGGGAGCTGACGGATGCATAACTATCTACACAAACTAAAATTCGGCAAATCACAAAATATTTTCCCACTGAGGTTTCAACTGGCGAATACTTTTTTTAGTTTGGAGTGTGAAACTACACCCCGACCTAGACACAGCCAAATACAAATATTACTCTGGAATGGCAAAAAGCTCGGAATTTCTGCCTGTGACCTAAAAAACGAATAAACGTCTCACTAGCCAAGAGTCGTCTTAAAGTAATAAGTGTGAACGAGGCTTTATTTATTGCAACTAGTGTAAAAGTATATTTTCTTGTAACTAGAAAGTTTTAACCCTGAGGGTAATCAAAAATTTGTATAAGCTTCTTGAAAAACATGTTTTTAACAAAGAGAAAATACGTTTTCTCTATAATAATATTACCATTAAAGTTACGCCAAAATACATTGTGATTTCCAGTGGGTAGGCATAGGCCTATTGTAAGCTACCTATATTATACAGTAACCCTGATAAACAAAATTGCGGGTAGTTTTGAAATTCACCGATAAACGATTAGTCGGGTAGACCACATGTTCGATCACCGTGAACAGTGTCGCCATCGGCCAATAAATCTATACTTCTATACTATCTATATCTAATATTATAAATGCGAAAGTAACTCTGTCTGTCTGTCTTGCTTTCACGCCTAAACTACGATGAAATTTGGTATACTTAGGGATAGTTTGAGTCCCGGGAAAGGACATAGGATAGTTTTTATCCCGGTTTTTGAAACAGGGACGCGCGCGATAAAGTTTTTCTGTGACAGACAAAATACCACGCGAAGCCGCGGGCGGAAAGCTAGTCCTTTCATAAACTGATGCCGAGGAAAGCTGAAACTTTTGTACGTTATTTTTACATTACAGGCACTATTACGCAATACGTCCATTTCAAGGTGATCGTAGAAAAAACGATTTTCCTTGACCATGACGGAGTTTTATGACTCTATGGGTCAATAGAGAAACATTTATAAAAGTTTTAGCGGCCCGCCCTCGCCTCGCACGGGTAGCTTTAGGCTTTAGGTCTGTATTTAACAATATGTTTTTCTTTTATTTTATTTTTTCGTCAATTTTCCAATGTTGTAAAATTCTGCTATTCGGGATAGAGACAAGAAATCAAGAACCATGAAAATCGGTCCAGTCGTTCTCGTATACATGAAGATAAAATCTTTTCCGAATAATGTTACCAACTTATTATTCGATTAGGGCTGATTTTTCCATCGTCCTATAACTTTTAACTAAAGGATAAGTTTGGTACATTGACAGTTTAAGTATGGGAAATAAATGTCCAAATGACAAGTTTATTCTTCAGTTAAAAGATATCCGCATACGCATTAAACATATACTTTTATGCGTAGTCCAACCTTGCTAGCGAAGTTTAACTTCAAAGTACCATTACGAATACCACGTAAACCCACTGAACCTCTCTCCCGCCCCTTTCGAAAAACTGTTCTAGGAGCCAACTCTCCTATATGTCGGATCTGTAAGGTGTACAATAAATGTAGTGGTCCCCTGGACGTGCATTTCATGTCCCTACCCAAATTCAAGGCTACAGCAACCGACTCTTTATCATAAAAATTTAACTTATAATAACATCATTTACGCTAAGTAGCAACTTATATTTCTTGATAGTGCAATTAGCCTAATATTTTGCGTATTTTTTAACATATTGTGTATTGTTGTACCTATCGTTGGTGTACCTAATAAATAAATATAACATATCGTCATCATATCTGTTCTCTGCACACTAATCCTATCATGATAGGTAGGTATTTTCATTAGCTTAGAACAATGGCGGATCACTAACCCATGACATGACACGAGGCGTGAGAATCAGTCGCTGTTAGTGCTGTAGCAATCAGAGACTTGATTACTGATAATGCTATGCAAACCTTGTCTAGCGTCTTATCACTGATGGTGTTAGTATTAATTACTAGTTCCAGGTAAGCGTGGTTCGAACTAGGCTAGGCTAATCCTAATTGATAAAGTGGACAGATTCCTATTGTAACTACAATCAGTTTATTTGTAACTTAACAAAGCATCCTTATGTAAGTACTTTTTCAACCGGCAGACAGTGGTGACTGAGTTTGTTGCGGCGCGCTTCTTCTCAGCACTTGCCAAATATTGGTCTCGAAGCGCAAAAAGATTATGAGACATGTGAAGGCTTCATAAGAGCAAAACTTTTAAATCTTTTTATTAATTAAGTCTTTTATTTTTTTATTTTAATATTTGACGATTTGTAAGTACTATTTTAATAGTCCATGCTATAAAGGAATTTTGACATTGACTTTGACTTATTCACAACATCTAAGGACTACACACAAGCGTACTGACATACCGGCGACAAAGTGTCGGCGGCTTTATATAAAAAAAAATCCGACAGCATGACAAAACAACATGAAAAAATCACGTGCTTTTCTTAATGGCATTTTATGTGCTCCTCATCTAGTTTCACTCTATTTCCTCGGCTAGTTATATTTTTAAATTATTTGTTTGCCCATTTAGCGTTTAATATTGATTTCAGATATTAACAAAAAATCCGCAGAAAGGATAAGACTGACTTTTCTATTATTATTTTTACATTCAAAATTTCAAATTAATTCATATTTTTAGATCTTAAACTTTTAAATTATAAGTTCATAATATTGATTGTTACAACAGTTGAACCAATAAAAATTCATAGCAGACTTATAAACTCGGAAAGCGATCGACACCGTACCGCCTTTTGGCGCGAGGCGTTTACGTTTCGGTGCGGATTAGTGTGCGTTACAATTTGGAGTTTCATACAAAGAATACTGACCGCCTCGAGTTGATACGGTTAAGACCCCTTTCCGGGTTGATAAATGTGCGACGACCTTTATTCTACCAACTAACCACATAGATCGCACCGCGGCTTCCAATCAATTCAATTATGTTACCATTGACTATGCAGATAGTTACTGGAATGATAGTTAATTATATCGGGTTCAAACCCGGGAACGAGCGATGGTTAAAAACTACCTATTCGAGATTCGAAGAACTCTAGTTCGATGGTGGTGTAACACAATGATTATATGTACAAGGTCACCTCCAAAAGACAGACGAGATTTAAGGGATAAATAAAACATCTTCAATTAATTAGTTTTATATAATACAACCATATTTTTAGAATGAGATTTTTTGATGTTATGTCGAGTGAACCCGAAGTGCTCAGTGCGGTCCGGAGACATGGCATCGATCGTGCCAGACAGTGCATCCGTGTACAAGGACGTCACGTCCAGCAGCTTTTTTGTGTTTATACGCGTTAGATTGCATTCAAAGAACAGTTCCCAACTATAGCTAAAACTAGCTGTGTTACCTACGGTTAAACGTAGCTTTATTGTGTTAATCCAGGGTGTCAACTAACTCCATAATAACCTAATTTTATTAAATTTGCACTAGCTGTTTAGACGTGAAGAAGTAACAAACATACACTACACACTCACAAACTTTCGCCTTTATAATATTAGTGTGAAGGTGTGATTATCTGTCTATTAACCCCCTTACATTTCCACCAAACGTCACTTCAAAAATTTAAGGGGTAAAATATTCATCTGAATTATCAATTTCCTCTTAAACGCTAGCTCATCGCATATCATGCAATAGTTATATGTAAATCAATTCCTTGCACTACGACACACTAATTAATTGCGTTATTGGGTACAATTAAATCAAGTCCGCGGTGAGAAGACGGTTAATTTGGGAGTTAATTAACCTACGGTAATGCTTCAACCACACCAACGCGTTTAGATCGCCATCGCCGGCGCGATCACGGCGCGATCAGGGCGCGATCACGGCGCGATCAGGGCGCGATCACGGCGCGATCAAAGGCCAATGATAGGTCGCGTGAACTGTCATAGGTCGCGCGACCTGTCATAAATCGGATTTCATCGGCGATGGCGATCTGCACACGTTTGTGTGGTTGAAGCTTTAGAGTAGGCGCACACCGTTGATTTTTCGTCGGCCGATAGTTTAGTCGGGCAGTTGATCAGTATGGGCATGTATGGGAGTGCGCACACTACGCCGATTCGATTTGGCCGATTCTTCATACAAATTAAAATCGGTCACAACTATCGGCCAACTAAAAATCAACGGTGTGTGCGCCTACTCTTATTGTACACTAAGGCTGGGTTGCACCACCTAATTTTAACGGTAACTCTGACGATAACCGGTGCTTTTTGTATGGAGTTTGACAGACTTTTAACGTTTGTCAAAGTTAAAGTAAGATGCTGCAATTTAGCCTAAGTAGGCAGATTAACGAATCCGTGAAAATTGTAAGACACGTCTCACATAACTTAGAGTTACTTAAAATATTAGTTACACACTCAAGTTTCTAAACGCGTTAATTAAGCATTACCACTCGTATTATGTAGATAAAAATAGATACATGCTAATAAATATCAATTACCTGCCTTTGATAAATCGTGAAGTAAAAGTAATTAATTAACCTTTGCCTTCAACGAAGTAAAATTTCTATGTCAAACAGCAGGGTGATCTTGCTAGCAAAATAACTATTTATAAAAGTAGTCCACGTATTTTTTTCCATATAGGTAGTTACCTAAAACTCTTATTATGTTTTTAGTGCCAAATAAATGTTTTTTTCTTTCTTTCTTTCTATGTGTAACCGTTGTTTGAATTTAAGATATTTAGCTTCGGCAACTTAATAGCCATTGATTAATATTGTCACGGGTCCAATGTCTTAACTCTCCCGGTGGGACAAACTTGGCCTTTACTACTTATTGTCGGTTAATTTGTAGATCCTGGCTTCAAAGTAGCTCCAGATGGTAGGTTGGAATAGTTCCCTGCGGTTTGGTATAATTTACTTTTCACACAAAGGGGAAGCTCGCATCTCACTCACAAATTGATAAGTTTCAGGCCATAGACAAAAGCAATCATAACGGGAAAGACTTCAACCGCCAGACAAAGTGGTGACTGACACTCGTATTCACAAACATTACTATGAGGTCTCACAGTGTGCGTGGACGCACAGGGTGACACACGAACTAATCACAGAGCTCTATTCAACGCTGTGCGTTCGATTTGCTACTCCACTTAAGCAAACATCGTTTGTGAATACGGGCCTGAATTTGTTGCGGGGTTTTTTATCAGCACTCGCCAAATGTTGGTCTCAAAGCGCTGGTAGGGAAAAATGATTATGTTATGAAACATGTGAAGGCTCTGTTAGAGCAAAACTTTACAAAATTTTTCTTATTAGCCTTTCATTTTTTATTTTATTTTAATGTAATGTCTTTCGCGCAAATGTCCTTCGCGCTAGTGTCTTTCGCGCAAATGTCTTTCGCGCTAACGTCCATTCGCGCAAGTGTTCATGTGCGCAAATGGCTTTTCGCGCTAGTGTCATCGCGCAAGTGTACCAGAACCGCTGATACACGTTTGGTACATTGTTGTTTTGGCGAGATCCTTACCGGAAAAGATGCTGGCCAAAGCAGCGATGATGAAGCTAAAGATGACAGCCGGACCAGCGAACTTCCTAGCCACCATGCCAGCCACCAGGTACATGCCGGTGCCCACGCATGAGCCCACGCCCAGCGATGTCAAGTCGTTGGTGGTCAGGCATCGCTGTAACAAAGAGAAATAACAATGTAAGCATTTTATTTTATGTCTCATACTAGCGGCCGCCCGCAACTTCGTAAGTACGTGTGGATCCCGTTTTACCCCCTTAGGGGTGGAGCTTCGTAAAATCCTTTCTAGCGGATGCCTACGTCATAACATCTACCTGCATGCCTTTAAGCCCGATCCGTCCAGTGGTTTGGTCAGTCAGTCAGTCTACCTTTGAGTAATATGTACATATATTATTTAGTTTAAAAAATATCACAAACTTAACTTACTAAAATAACAAGTTGTAGTACGAGTAGAAAGAAAACTTTCAGTTGAGTCCCTAGAGGAAATCTGATGTTTCAAGGACCTATCTGACGGAGGTTTCGAGTTCACTTCTCCAGGGAAAAGATAGAGTGATGAGTTAAGTACTTATATCAGATCACAGACGTAATTCATTTACTTATACAATATACTAGCGGCTTCGTACGAGTGGATCCCGTTTTACTCCCTTAAGGGTTGAATTTTGTAAAATCCCGTCATAGTGAGCACCTAAAATTTGAAACTCCTATCACTTGTAGTTTCTGAGATTTCGTGATGAGTGAGTCAGTCAGTTTTCACCTTTAGCTTTTTGAAACAGGGACGCGCGCGATAAAGTTTTTCTGTGACAGACAAAATTCCACGCGGGCGAAGCCGCGGGCGGAAAGCTAGTAAAAAATAAAAATAGACCTCTAAACTCTTTTTGATTTCGTGGCGGCTTTGCTCTGACCTAAAATTTGGTAAAAACAATACACATTCGTGACTTTCCCGATTCGAACTCTAGGTATACCTTACGCTACATTCTCTACAGACAGCGAAATGTTAAGAACCTTTGACAATAACCTTGGCCGTGAACAACGTTGGACAACCGTTTAAAAGATTTTCGAATATTAAATTCAAAAGGCAAAGTTTTTGCTTTTCTCCTTTACGTGACAAAATATACATATAAGGTTGAAAATGAAACAAGAATTGTATTGTGTTCGTACCGTCGCATTCTTATGATTTCTACCGTTTTGAATGACACTTGATCGGTAACGTTTGAAGTTATTCATTCACGAAACTCCGAGGGTGTTCAATTGAATTCATAATTATAAAGAACGAGAAATGAATTTGGTTCCTAAACATCTTCCGTCTATTGTTCTATTTTGTGATGTAATCACGTTTATTTTCGTTGAAAATAAACCTGCTGGGAAAAAAGACCATTGGGGTAATTTGACAAAACTGATCGCATTTAAATCAACTTTGAAAACACTCACTTGGCATGATCCCGTGAGGAAAACTAAATGTGAGTAAAAGTAGAATAACACAAAAATAAGAAGAATATGTCTACTTCGAGTAAAGGTGAACAAAACTATACAAACATAATAATAATATGATACCTTTTGCCGATATTAATTTTATTGTTTGCACAGTACGTACACAGTATATTATAGGTATATCTACTGTGGTACGTAGCTATAAGTTATTCTTATTTATTTTATGATTGAGAGTGTTCTATTGAGATCTTTTTTATTCTTGCAAATGAATATCTTTTTATTTATCTTCCTTGCTCTTTACTATTTCGAGCGAGTACTTACAAATAAACCTCTTTCTGCGAATAAGTATTTAAATCTAGATGTAATTTATTCCGAGAACTGTTCCATTTAACGTTTTCATAAAGAAATAACTATTTTAACTGAGGGTATTTGCTGCTTCTCTAATTGCACTGCATTTTCCAAGGAAATATTATCTGCACCGTTAGTTTGTTTACCAAGCTTTAGCCTCAGAAGTTAAGCCAAAGCTTTATGGCAATATCTGTAAGAAAGTTCAATACTTTCATTTAAACGCGTTCTGCGGATACAAGTTGGTATAAAATAATTTAGTAGTAAGTTAATAAAATCTTCTGGGATCGGCAGCTTAATTTATAGCTATAAAAGTAGGTTATAAATATGGACTTTAATTTTAAAGAACATAGACAAATAAACATTGGTAAAAAATTGGGTATTCCTCATTTATGTTACAAACTTGATATTCAACATTTTTTATACACATTGAACAGAAACTCATTTTTTTTAAATAGTGGCACCAAGTTTGGTGTTTTACTTTTACTCAAGTTTTAATACTTACTTTTTTAAATTATGGCTTCTTTTAAAAAATACTAGGCTTGTATCGCTTCGAACGCGTTTTCGCTATGATAAATCTCTAGTCCTGTTTATAATAGTAAGAACGACCTAGACGATACTTTTCCAATACAATAATTTAATATAAGAATCGTTTGTATCCGTTAGTTTTCTAGATCACTAGTGGTATACGAGAAGGAGAAACGTCCCAACCAAGACCGATATTTTATAAAACAGATCCTACGACAACGATAAAACACACTATAAAATAAACATTTTTATCACAGAAATGTAAAAAGATATTGTTTGTATTTTTAAATTTTTTTATTAAATTATTTTTGAAAAATGTTTAGTCTATGTAGCGAATAAGAGATGAATTATCTTAATGATTTATTTCTTACATCTTTTACAAAGTACAAAGGTACTTACTTTTTGAACGTACCGTTCTCAAAATATGAATTATACTAGTACTCAAAATATGCTTGCTTGATTCATAAACAATGCTTGCTTATGTGAATCAGCAAATCGAACGCACAGCGTTGAATGGACCTCTGTAATTGGTTCGTGAGTCACCCTGTGTTTCCACGCGCACTGGGAGACCTCATAGTTTGTGAATACGGGCGTGAGTGAGGTTAATCGGATAAATATTATCAAATCAAAGTACCATTGTATCCCTTGATTGTTACCTGTTGTGTATGCCTTAATAAATAAAATAAATAAATCAAAACAAGTGATAAGCATTTGATTCATAACATGTGTTCATTAATTAACCTTATATTAACGTTTATAGTTACATTTGTACAAAGAAATAAAAAATAGAGGCAGAATTTTACACATGAATGCGGATCCTTCAGAGTTTCAATTCAATGTACAAAAAGTTCAACATTTCTGTAACTCTGTTTCGCACGTCCTGAAATACTCGCTCGCATTTTAAACAGCTTTTTTGCTGAAAAGAATTAAACGAAAAGCTTGAGCATCGTGCTTTTTATCTCCTTTTTATCAAAGCGAGCTCTCAAAGTGTATTGTTAGTTGGTGTAACGAAATGGCAGCGATCGAGCTGTTGTAGTGAACTCGCGGGGCGCATTATGATGTCAATTTTTTATGGACTCTACAGTATCTTTTGACGTCTTGAAGCCAGTTTTTAGTAAAGGTAAATAAAATGCGGCCTG
Source organism: Ostrinia furnacalis (assembly GCF_004193835.3). Classification (NCBI taxonomy): domain Eukaryota; kingdom Metazoa; phylum Arthropoda; class Insecta; order Lepidoptera; family Crambidae; genus Ostrinia; species Ostrinia furnacalis. The sequence goes on along the minus strand of NW_021134379.1, from coordinate 169,537 downwards.
AATTGATAAAAATAAGTAAGTAGCTCTGTTCTGGACTATTGAACATTCCTAATACCTTTTATGATTAGAAGAAACCGCAAACATTTCCTTTATACGAGTAAATTGACATACATTACACTGGATTGTGATATTCAGACGATGGCAAATCAAGCTATACATATTGTGTGTCTTTTATACACGTAATAGGTTCGATTTTTCAACAAAAATGTAGGTATACATACTTACCTACCCAATCTTTCCTTTCGATTTACTGTCATCCGTTAGAACTTGGAAGCGTAGAGATGCGATACCTATCGCAAACATATCACATTGTACAGACGCGGATTTGCCCAATAGACTAAGAGCTAGTGAACGCCAGACCTACGTCATTTTATAAAAGCTGAAAGTTTGTCAGCGTATGCTCCCAATGTAGGGTATAATGTTGGTGAATTATGAAGTTTGGGTCATGGTGGCTTTGGGAGCTACCCTAAAAAACTGTCTGGCAAGAAGTTGGAACTGTCAAAACTGTCTGGCTGTTGGGGAAAATACTCCTAATTATTGCCCAAATATTATACATAAAAATGAGATTTTCACCAACATTATATCCTATATTGGGAGCATAAGCTGACAAACTTTCAGCTTTTATAAAATGACGTAGGTCTGGCGTTCACTAGCTCTTAGTCTACAAGTATCAAAGTTGTATTATTTACCAGAACCTTCACGTAGTTTCGTATATTTTCAGCCCTATGTTCGTAGTTTGCAACTCAAAGCCGGTGGATGTCTCGGACAGTTTAATTACATTTAGAATACGGCAACAGGTTTTAATATTCACGAGTAATACAGAGGGAATAGCTAAGAGACGGGACACATGTGAGGATGAATGAAATTAACTATGTACTGGCATGTTAATTAGTATATACTATAGTAGGTACCATACCTATTATGTTGCTGGATACCGATATTATTTAGAAGTGCTTAAAAATATGTGTTTAAAATAATGTAGGAGTATAACAAGAAATTAATTGAGCTGATACTTTAGAATAGTACGAGTATACTCGTATGTAATAAAGTGCTTTTGGCTCCAGCTGGATTTACATAGGTACATTAAAATAAAAGTACAGTGAATACTAACTTCAAAGGCAAGCTGAACGGTACAACTGTTGAATTATATTTGACTTTAATAGTCAAGTCAAAGAATAAACTGAGGTCACTTGGTTCGTGTGTCCACGAACAAAGTCATAGAAGTTCACGGCTACTTATCTAAAACTTCCCCTGTACTACTAAAAGGAATATAACCCACTTTGTAGAGTTAAAATTAGTGTAAGTTCATATTAAACGCTTCCACTGGTGTATTCTAGGGAATATGATTTAAGTTGCGAAGTTGAGATACAACTGTCAAGCAGTTAGCTCACGTTGAGTATTTGCTTTTAGATTGTAATGAGATATCTTGCGCCCCATGGCGTAGGCCTAATTGTGTTTGAGCCAACTCCACAACGGTTTGAGCTGACTGAGGTGCAAGTTAACTCGTTATTTGGTGTTATGAATGTTGTATCCCCGTTTATAACTTTACGGCAGGCGTTTTACGCTTGTTTTTGACAGGTTTAACAGTCAAGAATTTCCTATAGAAATGCTTTTTTGGCAACCCTAATGGGTTATGGCTAAGAAATTTCTTTAATCTAAAAGAGCCCTTAATATCACTACACATTATAAAACAAAGTCGCTTTCTTGTCTTTCTGCCCCTATGTATGCTTAGGTCTTTAAAACTACGCAACGGATTTTGATGCGATATTTTAATAGATAGTAATTCAAGAGGAATGTTTTTAAATGTAACTTAGCACCCGTACGAAGCCGGGGCGGATCACTAGTTACAGATAAAGCACATTTTTTTCATATTCATTTCAAATTATTCAAACGACACCTTTGACCAATACGTTATTTAAAAATACTATTTCAACATGATTTACGGCTCTAACATTGAGCTTTGAAACACATAGCGTTATCTATGGCGTTATTGAATGACACCTCGGAATCCAGTTCGTCGAACAACGGTTCGCTGGTTCTGAGTTGTACAGCGAAATCGCTCTTATTTCGTGTGAGTCAAGGGTGCCGTCAAAGCCGCATGTTACGCTTGACATGTGTTCTGTGGGCTTTGTAATAAATAAAACAACGCGTATAAGCGTTTTGTACAACACTCGCTACAATATAAATGGTGTCCCCGAAGGCTGAGGCGGGCAATCGCCCAATCGGCCGTTTATTGACTAGGTTATCGAGAAATATCGGCCGATTTTGTGATTTCGCCGTTAACTGTTTATTACGTTATAGTATCGGATAATGGTTAAATAAAACCACGGGAGCTAAAAGATTCCAATGCTGTTAATAAAGGCTTTATACAGCGATTAATATTAAGCTGAAATAAATGGAGTTATATAGCTTTATAAGTCTACTGATAACACATTTGGTTAGTATTTGTTTGGAAAGATGATACAATGGATTGTTGTTCTACCTACACTTGAAATATTGGGAAGCAAATGAAAATTGCATTCTACCCAACTTCAACAATGTCTCCGGTGAAAAACGCACAACAAAGAAAATCTATTGTGGCGAGCGAATGTTATCAAACTTTTCTGGTGGCTATTGTAGGAATTCTGTTTTTTGTAGCCGAAAATCAACTTTCTTTTTAAATTTGAATTTATTTTGAAGACCTTAACCTTGATCAAGTAGGTGTGTTTATTTACTAAAATAATCCTAAATCCTTATTGGTATTAATAAGAGAACATTTTTTTTGCAACACAATTTGCTTGTTTTTTCAGTTCACCTTAGAATAAATGTATTTTGTTACAATATTCAGGATAAAGTAAAAGTGTAGTACCTACATAGGTAAGGGGAGACAATGGTGTATTGTAACAGAGGAGACTTGTCACATTGTCGATTTTTGGAAACATAATTATTAACTATCCGAGCTCGCAACAGCGCTCATTTGTTAGCTCGAGACTTAAACTAAAGAACGCGCACGCTAATGTGTCTTGTCAATCCCTAAATATTATGTCACTTGAAGATCGTCGTTGTTTGATTGACGTGACTTTTCTTTATAACATCTGCAATAGCAATATTCGCTGGGTGCGAAGTACTAGGTGGGGGGGACATAATCTATCGCAGCGCTCATGGTGGTCAAAAGTAGAAATAATGTTAGCTCTGTCATCAGATGTATCTGTCAATGGCAAAGCGATTCTAAATAATACATTTTAATATCATTAATTAATCGCATGAAAAGGGTCCTACTGGGAACTTAAATAAAAGAGTGGACTGTATTTCGATAGGGCTGTTTTAATAGCCGTTTACAATTTGGAAATAACTAAACTATACAACGTGGTAGTACAAAAATGAGTCACAGTAGTTGTTGTGCACAGATGTTTGCCTTATGATGAGAGAGTGAATTATTGAACTCTGCCCTTGTTTTGTTCTTAATTCTTCTACATCTCGGACTTGTCCAGCCAATACCAACAACTTTCCTTTAAATACGGTTTGTGGTTGGAATTTGATATTGTAACTCTCACAAACCCGGTCTTCAAAACGATACTCATTTCGATCTGAAAACGATATTTAATTTATTACTAGCGATACAGAAACATTTAAATATATTTACTGTTATATAATGAAACCGTTAAAGTAGCTTTTTCTTTTTGTTTTACTGTAAAACTACAACTATAAATGAAGTAAACAAACCCTGACACAATCAAAATTAAACACACTTTTTGGACTTACCTCATTTGATTTGAATGACCAAAATGATTTCAAAACCTTTTTTCCACCCAAATCGTGGTATCACAACAATTTATTAGTTGAAAATATTTGTTATTTTTTCATTTCGATATTTTTTCACAAATATACGACCTAAATGTCAATGTGACAGAGCCCACAAAGTTGTGGACGCTAGTTGGCGCTGTAATCGTGCACGGAGCCAATAGACAGCCTTAACCTTGCATCCAAAACGCTTACGTTTGGTGCTCCTCGCACCAGTACTCAGTAATCCATTATTGGCTGTAAGAACAAAAATACCTGTTTGTATTATTATTATAAAGAGCTGTGGTTTTCTGAATAAAGAAAAATAAAATAAAATAATAAATTAAAAAAATAACAATGTCACAACTCTCCTCTGTTACAAGTCACCTCAATCCCCTCATGTAGAGAGATTAATACCAAGAGCATTCTTATCCAGTCAACTCTAGGCGCTAAGCTGATATGTGAGGCTTCACAAAGAGTCACTCACTGTGAGTCCCGCGGCGATTTAAGTAAATTGTTTCCCAAGGGCCGCCCGTTGATGTTCTGGGAGGAGGACGTTTATTCTAGTTTACTAACTTATCTTGATATATTTCTTAACTACCTACTAAACTTTTTTATTTACGGCTAAAGAGTCACTTAATTTTGGAAGATCGTAAACTTTTCAAATACTCTAATGCCTGTATTCACAAACGATGCTTACTTAAGTGAAGCAGCAAATCGAACGCACAGCGTTTAATAGAATGTGAATGGTTCGTGTGTGACCCTGTGCGTCCACGCGCACTGTGAGACCTCATAGTAATGTTGATGAATACGGGCGTATGTGTAAATAGCACAACTAAAGAACCTCAGGCCTTGTAAAGCACGTAAAGAAAAGTTATGAGCTCACAGAGAGGTGAGTATTCACTTAACCTCGTAAGCCCGGATGTGCCTCAGAAGGAACTGAAACTTTGTAGTCAGTAACGCCGAGACATTTTCGGAGGTGATTTCGAAGTATCGCCGGATGTGCCTTCAGAGGAACTAAAACTTTAGCGATAAATTTAAGTTCGAAAATTCGCGCCTATCGAAAAAAAAGAGTGATAGTCTATGGCTTAAAGTATTCAAAATCAGGTATCCGAACTTTTTATATAAAAAAAACAAAATGTCACTGTCAAATTATCATTTTTCTTTGACAAGGTGGTTCGTCCGAGAAGACATGATATACGATTAATTTTTTTTCTTCACGTAAACGTAGTTTAATTGCAAAACTGACCAGTATAATTTAAGTTAAAATACTGCTAAACAAGCAAAAAAATTATTTTTCCCAATTTGAAGTAGTTTTGTAAGATTTTTTTTCGTTTGAAAATAAAAGTTCTTTGCAAGGAACATTCGGTCTTGATGGTGAAAGTTTTATTTTTGTATATTTTTTCTATTGAGATGGGATTGAGTATTGGACTTTTAAAATTATGATATGATTGAGAAAATTTACCATGAGAACGTTCTGATTTTTAGTTTAGTAAATATTATAATTAACATGAATATTCACTTTACTTCTTGTACATTTTAACCTATCATTAGTGTATGTTATAAAACCGATAGTACTTTTAAAAGTACTAATTATGAAACATTAAATAAAATTAAAACCGTTGTTCCTTTTCAGTTACATTTATTAATATCGTTATTGTATCTTTATGTAGTATTAATTTATTAAGAAGGTTACATTTATGTTTTACTTTAAAGTATAAAATACAATTTATTTACTTTTCCTTTTTAAAGTCTGCAATACCGAATGTTCTTTTAAGAGAAAACATTTTTTTATTATTTTTCACCTAAAATAAGCTCTAGGCACTATTATATAGGGCCCCTGAAAATATGAATACAAAAGAAAATCTCTAACATAGAAATTTTGTTACTCGAAGTGCTCGGCGTTTACTACTTCAAATTATTCGTTCTTCTGAAAGCACATTCGGCGATACTTAGAAGTCGACACAATTTACTCTTCGGTCTTACGAGGTTAAGTATACATTGCATTGACGATACAACCGCCCGTTATAGGATATTCATTATACTTCGCGCGGTGCTCATGACAAGTAAGTAAATATCTCTTTGGCTAGGCTAGTTTCTTAATAGCCTGTACAAGAACTACAGTTCTTTGAAATGGTTTCCAAACATCTAATATACGAAGACTCAAGGTGGACCGACAACATCATAAAGGTAGCAGGAAGGCGCTGGACGCAGGCCGCTACATGTTCAGCAGTGGACGTCCTATGGCATGAGATGATGATGATGATGAATATACGAAACAGAGATCTTTTTGTTAGGGAAAGTCCGCTTAAGATGTTTATAAGAGTTTATCAAAACTAATTTCAGTTGGCTAAGACTTTGTGACTGTTTTGTGTAAAGTTAACTTTACAGTCCTATCAATAATTTACGGTATCTATACTTATAATAAATCTGTAGAGAGGTCAATTCTGTACATGAAATATATTTTCAAAATAACTATCAGGGGGTGATTAGTGATCGATACTGATGCCAAAAATGCAATCAGTAAAATTTTTGTCTGTCTGTCTGTATGTTCCTTAAATAAAAAACTACTCGACGGATTTTAATTAAACTTGGTACAATTATTTTTCATACTCCTGGGCAGGTTATTGTATACTTAGGAATTCTCACGGGACCGGGAATTAGCGGGAAAATCCTTTTGTATGAAAAATCTAAACCGCGTAAGGTAGATGAAGGGGGTAAAACGGGATCCACGCGTACGAAGTCGCGGGCGGCCGCTAGTTTCTTAATAAAAGTTTTGGACAGAACTATCAAATCAAGCCTAATAAAGTTTTAATGTTAATAATTTAGTTACAAAACTTTAAGTTAACCTGAAAACAGCGTTGAATGGCTAAAAAGAGCTTCAAATAAAATTGAACGGACGTGTCGAAACTTTAAAAAAAAGTTGAAGCGTTAAAGGTTTAAAATAATTCACTTGCTATATACTGTGTGTTCTAGGTGAGAATTAAAGCGTAATTAAATCGCTCGCCGAGCTTTTCAGGGAAAAATGGCGGGTGGAGGTTTTTCTCGCCTCGCTTCCGGTATACTTCAATAAGGTTGATTGAGTTTGCGAGCGGAAAATATAATGTCACTGAATATTTATTATAAAAGTATTTTCATTGGTTTAATTAATAACTCTATGAAATGGAAGGCTTATTTTTCCTAATTGTTTATTTCCTCAAATAAAATATAAATATTATATTTACCTACTGAATGGTTTAAAAATTACCTACGTGAGATCTCTAGTGCAGTGTATTTTGCGTGAAAGCAAAATGTTAAAATTGAAATTAATCGGACGAGTTCAAAAATCTGAATTTTCGATATACCTGAGTAAATATTAATTTAACGCCTTTTTGGTTAATACAAAATAGAGGTTGAACTGTAATTTAATAGCTTCATTGCTGTTCATTTTCGCGCAACGATTCAGGAAATGAACTGGAAAATCCAATATTGCTCTCGTTGAGCAGTAATTTGTTGTAGTAATACGTAGTAATATCATTAAGCATTATGTGATAAAAGGCAATGCATGGATTCTGGTAATTTAAACGAATACTATAAAATTGAAGAGTTCACTTGCTTGTTTATCCTAATCTCAGGAATCAGGAACTACTAGTCCGATTTGAAAAGTTATTTTTTGTTGGACTTTAGGCTAGGCTTAGGCTATACAGTGTGAGTCACGTTAAAGTATACATATGAAAATAGATGAGAATAGACCTATTTTTATGGACAAAAAAGAGGTCAAAATTTTTTTGAGATTTTTTCTTAATTTTTTATAGAATTTTTTTTCTTCAAATTACTTATTGTAAAGAAAACGTAATAACTTTTAAACTAAGCAGTATATCCTGATAAAATAAAAACAGTAATAATGATAAATAACAGGCAATACTAAAAAAATTCATAAAATACACAAAAAAGGCCAAAAAATAATAAAAAATGATACTTTTTTTAAAAAAAATCTGCTTTTAAATTCGTATTTTTTTGGTTATTTGATATTTTTTTCTAAAAAGTGCCCCTATAATCGGTGGTTTTTATTACTTTGCATTATTCTCTATTATATTACCTTTGTAAAACCAAAAATCGCATGTCTCTATCCCTATCACAACGTTTGCAATGATCGTTTGAACTAAGCCTCTCCGGGCGCGCCATTCAAAGCTTCGTTAACAACGAAACTGAAAATGGCTCTAGATTTGTAATTTTGATAAAGACAAGTTAGATTGCAAATAAAAACAAAAGATTTCGAAGTAAAATAAGCATTTTAGTTAAAATTAAAATAATTGTCTCTACCTGTAGCGGAGAATAATGTTGTGGCAGGCCTTTGTTCAAACGATCATAGCAAATGTTGTGATAGGGATAGAGACATGCGATTTTTGATTTTGCAAAGATAATATGATAGAGAATAATAAAAAGTTATAAAAACTACCTGTTATAGGGGCATTTTTTGGAGAAATTTATCAAATAACCAAAAAAACAGAGAATTTAAAAGCAGATTTTTTCAAAAAGTATCATTTTTTATTATTAGTTGGCATTTTTGTGTATTTTTTAGTATCGCCTGTTATTTAGCATTATTACTGTTTTTATTTTAACAGGATATACCGCTTAGTTTAAAAGTTATTACGTTTTGTTTACAATAAGTAATTGGAAGAAAAAAAAATCTATAAAAATTTTTAAAAAAATCTCAAAAAATTTTTGACCTCTTTTTTGTCGATAAAAATAGGTCTAGTTTCATTTATTTTCATATGTACATTTTAACGTGACTCACACTGTATAACATCACCCTACAACCAATGGGGAGCGCAGCAGTAAAGAAAAATGTTGCAAAAATGGGAAATATTTTTCAAACTATTTTCACTCGTACCAGGCCTGTTCATCTCCGCGAGTTTACATCGAAAACAAAACACGCACGATGGCCCACCTACAGGATACTATTCAACAAGGCCTCACATATTACGAGCGAACATTGACTCACGCACGCGTATTCTTGTGTATGATGGAAGAAAATAAAGAAAATGGTGTACTAAATACTGTGCAGTATTTAACTGCCTAAATAATATTAAAAACACAGAATGTACTTTTTAAGTTGCCTCAAGACACTGAGAGGTAAATGTAGTTAATATTATTCATGATAATTCATGCTAAATCATGGTATTTCCTCCGCCATTTTCCGCAGTTTGGCACTCACGTCACATCATTTTACCGAAGTCAGCCCTATAGCTTCGGCGCAGTGCCGATCACTGACGTTTGTCAACAAAATGGTGCTTGACTCTTGAGACAGGCTAAATTACACCATATTGTTAATGACATTGAGCATACATTTTTTTAAATACCTTCGCGAAGTAAAACTTCTGTACGTAGTATTTATTATTATTCTGTGCTCGTACGACAACGCGGGTACAGCTAGTGTTTATTATAAAACTGTGGTTTTTATTTAACTTTACATAGATTTTGCCCCAAACTTATCCGGAATATACGCCTTGATCAAAACTCTGTCTAGTCCTTCTGGCTACTTAGGAACGTTCGCTTCGCCTAATGGATACCTAAGAATTCCTATTGCAACTATCAAAGCCTTGTGACAAAGTAGTTAAGTATGTTAAAGTAGAACAGAACAAGACTCAATTTCAGCGGCCATACGAGCGACACACTAATGAAACTACCTATGGAAACAAAGCTTTCAACAGAGGAAGCTTTTAGGTACCTATACTAAAGTTCTAGATAAGAGACAACAAAAACCAACTTGCTTCTTAGGTAGGTACTGTTGCTTCTTTGCAACAGTACCTACCTAAGAAGTTTTGTTTGAAGTTTTGTTCTTTGCATTGCGATATTATGTAATTCATCAGGTGAGATGCAGGCCAAGAAATTCCTCGTCATGGTTAAAAAAAAGTTTCATTAAAAGTTTCAATTCATAAGAAAATCGTATAACCGTATATCACGTGATTTAGAAATATCTCCACACGTATGTTATTACTATGCTGCTAGGTATCTTGAATATCTTGAATAGGGGTTCAAAGCTGAAGATATTATGTGAATTGTATTATCTGAAATCATTACCCTGGTGTCAGAATTAATAAGCCGTCAGCCGTCATAAAGGTTCGGACAAACCAACGCGTGCAGCGATAGCGATGGCGATGGCGACCACTGCGCGTGCAGAAGTTGTTTCACACTGCCGCGACCGCGATGGCGATCACTGCGCGTGCAGGTTGTCACTGTCACGCATATTGTCACTTTCGCTTATTGTCAATCACGCCTATTCGGCAAAATGGAAACTGAATTAAATGATTTGTTTGAAGCTTTTGATGCAATTGAGACAGTGGAAACACTTTTTCACTCAAGTTTATTCAGGCGGCCATATATTATAGAATGAGACTGTAATAGGTAGGTAGTAGGTATTGGTTACTCATAACCAAGCTATATTTCTGGCTTCGTTTGTAGTCCCTAGAGCCCTAACAATACCTTTTAATTAGATTTAAAGAAAGGTTTGATAGGAAGGAGGACTGCACTAAGGCTTTCTTGGCCTCAGTGGGGGAAATGAAACACAACGCGGACGGTTGATATCTGGTTTATTACTGTTATGCTATTGCTATATACAAGATTTACATAATGTACACAATTCAATGTGTCCAGTCCAATGTGCCGTCGGTGTAGAGTGCCTACGGTGCACGTTCGTTCAGGATTCATGGGCCAGTCGGCTAGCATGTTGTAGGTCGCGGTCGATGCTGACGTGCTCGTACGTACAGTATCCTTGTGGGCAAGTAAGATTTTAACCAATTCATCTTTTTCCTTGAGGGAAAAAATGTGCCCCCACTACCTTTTACCATTGTCGTTCTTATCGTTAAATCGCACAAAACTACACAGAACTCAACACAACATCTATCAAAATCAATTTTCATTTTCATTTTTGGTGCAACAGTCATCTTGACATTTACTTTTTTAAGGGCAAAGGAAATTACATTATGCACCCAAACCACAGAGTACATAATAGTCCAAATATCTTTTTTGTCTTTAATAATAACCCAAAAATACAAAAAGACATCAGTTTTGGTCAACTAGGTATTTCTAGTGGCACTAAATTAATGACTGAGACGTTTGATGACTTTCATTAGGTTTTTATTTAAATGGCATACTTAGAATTGCTCTAGGGCCTTTGAGAAAGCTGCAGACATGTACATTCTCAATAATTTTGTTCTGCAGATAATATCTCAATTTTATTTATGAAGTTGAAGAAGCAGCCCCCCTAGACAAAACGCACTTTTTGATCGAATCGAAAATGGAATCCGTCAAAACTCCATACAAAAAAGGGGCTTTTCGACCACTTTTCGACTGGTTTGCGATTATAATTTGCACTTTGTCTAGACCCGCAGGTTCTCGAGAAAACTAGAAAAATTTGTTTATTACATAAAAATAAATTTAGATATTGATACTTTATTCTAAAACCTTTTTCATTATTCAAATAGGTCAGACTAGTGGTATGTTATGAATAATTCATTTTTAATTGTGTAAAAACTTTTTAACAGATCCTATTTACTATTTATTACATCGATTTTAAAAAACAGAAACGTCACAGTGACAAATGTCGCGATGATCGCTGATCGCTGCGTGCAGACGCTGCATAGATCGCCGCGACCAATGACAGGACGCGTTGATGTGAACACATCGCTACAAATTCATACACGCTGTCTGGTCGCCATCGCCATCGTCATCGTGCACGCCGGCTGCACGCGTTGGTCTGGTCTAACCTTAGGCGTCTGACATGACTGAACCAGAGCGACAGCTGAAACGTGTTTTCAGGACGGAATCATGTATAAGTAAATGTAGTTGTTTAAAAGCTGCGATGATCTAACAAAACCGGGAATAGAAGAACAATTTGATTTTTACCCGACTGCGCCAGAAGGTGGGTTACGTTTTTACTAATGTGTGTCTCACCTGATACAGTCAGCGTTAAGTAGTTCGTGACACCCAAAGTAGGGTACTATTCCCACCTCTCGTTCCCACCACTGCAACTCCTGTGTAGCCAGGATCTACAGCTTGACCGCCACAAAAACCCAACCAATAAAGGTCAAGTTTGTCCCGGGGGAAAGTTAAACTGTCATTGGACCCGCAACGAAATTAATCAGAAGAACATAGGAGGAGTTCGAAATAAGCCAAAAAGTTTGCAATACATCTTTGACAGTTGGAATAAGGTTGTGTAGTCAACTTTTTGACCACTTTGGGTGTCACAAATTATTTGACTCAGACTGTACGTACGAGTACATAGAACCTCTGAATCAACAGAGTCGAACCCGAATATCTATTACCTATAACTTCACCGTAGCCTTTGACATTCTTACTGAAATACACTTTCAGTTAACGAGCGATCTCGTTAAGAAACTCTTGGTAGTTAAAGTAAAAAATTCTTCCTAAGATCATAACAATACGCCTTACTTTTTACTCCGTAAAAGGTACGATACGTCAGAGGTAATAAACTAAATTATGACGTCATATGCGTCAGTGACGCTTTACGAATAGCTGATTGGCTCGTATTGAGCATACCCGTTACCAATACATAAAAAAGGCAATCCTGTAATGCCATAACCCACTGTCGTTCTCAGCCGTTTACTTTCAATATTGTGACGTATCAGTCGGGGTTTTCTTATTATACTCGTACCTTTTCCATTTTTTTCTACTTAAATAAACTTTCCTTATTGATCCAATTATATATTAAACTGAATAGTCATCGTCATTATGTCGACAGTTTCATTTCACACAGTTCTTAATCCATCGATTAATGATCAGAATCAAAAAGCTCTCCACAAACTTATTTGGGTACCTATGTCGGTCAAAAAGAGTATTAAATTACTACTCGTACGGTACTTCATTACCTAGAACCTTAAAATAAAACTTTGTGAATATCATCGCATCGCATCGAATAGCATCCTGCTAAAGAAAATGTTAGCAAAAATCAAATAAAAAGAGCTTTATATGGCAAAGGAAGCTTACCGCCCTACGCGATCCAACCGTGCAGCCACTGGACTGCGAAAGCTTCTAAAAGGAATTTATTATTTTGCAACGTCGGTATCCTTTTATATTGTTTCATAAACAATGCCGCATTACGTTAGTTGCATAAAAAGAACACGCTCATAAAACTATAAGTCTAGATTTACAAGTTGTTTTTCGCGCAAAGATCTTTGTGCAAACATTTTGTGGTTCTTACTTTCTTGTAAGTTATTTCTCTGCCACTTCCCAGTAACGGACTACCTTTGTAGGTAGGGATACTTTTTAACATGAAATAAGATTAACTTTGGTAGCATTTAGAGATTTTAGATATGATTAGTATGTGTTTATGAGCGACCAATGTTATTTTGCTAAATTTATTCACGGTGATTATTTATGTTACATGATTTTTTACAAGGATAATCTTTAAAAGTAGTTAATAAATTCCTTTCACTGGCAAGACTTACGAGTATTTATAATAAGCAATGCACATATACCGTATCGTTCAAGAGTAGCCTACGCATAGCAAGAAAATTATGTAGGCAGCCCTCCCACTCGGTGGTTCGACGACCTGGTGAAGTTTATGGAAAGTTCTAGAATATAATTAGCAGCGCAGGAATGGTCATTGTGAAAATCCTTGGAGGACATGATCCGGCAGTGACGTCATTATGTTAAAAAAGATGAAAATTCCGTATGTATCTGGGTGGAGTGGAGAATATACGATTAAAATTGTAATAATTGTACGAATAACGCCCGTATTCACAAACATTACTACGAGGTCTCACAGTGCGCGTGAACGCACAAGGTGACCAACCAATCACAGGGATTCACTTAAGCTAGCATCGTTTATGAATACGGGCGTTATTGTAGGTAGGGCACCTACAGATTACCTCTGTACAGACACTATCAATAGTAAGATGACACTTGCAGCTCAAACGGTCCGAGGCGTCAAAACGTTTATTCACCTCAATCAACAGGTAGTTTGGCGCTGTGTAAGGGTCCTTTTCGGACCGCGGTCTGCGGGGCGACTATTTACAACGAGTTTCGAGTCTATTCCTCTCATTTACTCATCTGAGATCCTGGTTTGAGTGACAGTGATAGACAGGCTGTAAATACGGCAATAGTGTTTCAGAGTAGAGCCGCAGTTTCCGACTGGCCAAACTAGGCAGGCTAGAGTCTGGTTTGTTGAATATGTTTGATCGACTGTTTGAATTCTCGTTGATGCTCGAAAGAGAAATTGACTGAACTATTTCCATTTTGGTAATTTTATCTAATTGTTTTTCAACATGGCGTACAGGTATAGTGTTCTTCTTTTGTTATTATTTTATTTTTAAATACGTTTTCAAAATAATGTGGTATTCGGCACTAATACCTAATTATCTATATCCTAATGTAATGATGAAAAGATAAAGCACTTAAATAAAATTAAATAATGCCTTCACAGAAGTATCGACTATCGAGATAGAAGTACAAGTAGGTTGGCAGGAATATTGATATAGCAATATTTGCGAGTAGTTTGTGAATAATACTCACCGTACTGTATATTTAAAGTTGATATTCAAATAAGGGAGACTACTGCATTTCCCCACTGAACACCTTTCAGTGCTTACGAAAAATATTTTTCCACTACCCTATCATTCTTCAACACATGCAATCACTATAAATTACTCCATACTTAACCACATGGTTCCTTGCTAGAGCGCGGAAATAAGCTATCGTTGATATAAAGTTCCACGTTCCATTTTATAGTAAGTAATAAGTAATGCAACTTTTATTTGTGACCCAGATGCCTAGCCGTTTCAAAATGCTGGCATATTACATGGACACAAGCTTTCGTATTAAGGTTACCTTTTTCGGCATTATAATACGTAATTAATTTTAATGAATAATATCGTGTTTTCCTCAAGATGTAAAATTAAGTCGTCAGAAGATAAAGCTCTTTTGTAAAGCTTCAAGAATTCGCTCACTACCTTTTTTCGAGGCACACAATAATAACCTATATTTTATGCGTTTTTTTTTCTTTTTACTAATTTTTGTAAAGACTGCTATACATTTCGTACTAGATTTAACTATTTTTGAAGGTTGTTATAGTAAAGTACAAAATAGAGTGAGGCAAAAAACCACATACATGAAAAAGTATATTGTGGTGTTTGATATTTTATCAATTCAATATCTCTTTTAGCCTCGATATAAGTAGACTTTCAGCAAATTATGACTAAGGACGTATAATTAACTGCCTTCGTGGATTTACGAGTAATCGGTGATTAGCCATTCAAATGATAGACCCACGTCTATGATAAATATAGGGCCTGAAATAGAACGTTTTATTTAGAGGTGGAAGAAAGTGTAGGCAAAACTGAAGGGAAATAATTAAATGGCATTTTTATTTTAATCTAGCTGATTTGGCGAACTTCGTATCGCCATATTTTGTATTTTTATCAAATCGTTTTTTGATCGTTAATTCTTTCCTAGACTACGTTTTTCAAAACCTAAATCTGTTAGACCAGCCCAGGTGTTCTCAGGCCCAGTTTTATTTGAATAAGAATATTAAATTCAATTCACTATTGTTCAAAGCAATTGCACATTTTGTTAAAACACAATTTTGACAAATCTTTAAACAATCTCTCTCTCTCAAAGGTATCATTAAACACTTTAATTTCAATTATTTCTTTAAGTCTCCAAGTACAGTCAGCGTGTTCGTGACACCCAAAGTATTAAAAAAGTTCGCAACACGTCTTTGTTACAATTGGGATAAGGTAGTGTTGTCAAACTTGTCAACCTTTTGACTACTTTAGGTGTCACGAACTATTGGACGCTGACTGTGTCTACATTTATAATCATTCTTCAAAATTTACTAAACGTACGTAACTGACACAGTTACTGTTAGATTTATAACGAGTTACATTAGCATACTTTAACCACCGTCATCATAATTTGAACCTTACAAAAGACAAAATAAAATTTATCATTCCATTTAAAACTCGTTACCGTATTAGGGGATTTGCCGACGTTCGGGATATCACGTCCCATATTAATGGCGAGCCGTTCCACGGTATGGTGGTCTAAAGATTGGATCTTGGTAGAGACATTGATAAGCGCTATTATTGAAACCACAGACTTCTGTATATTACAGACAGGTTTAAGCTGAGTTTTGCATTTGTGTGAGCGATCACCAAAAGTAGAGTCAGACAAAAACTTAAATAAATATCTATTAAATTAATTATGCTTACACAACTTTAAAAAGCTTTCAAGTAGTTAGGTGCACTTTTTTGACTCGTAAATCCTAAAATCTTTATGATATGAAGGTCACATCTGGACTTGACAAAATTATTTTTATCTCCGTGGGCAGTTTTTTGTCTATAACTCATGGCCCGTTTCGTCGGGCTCCGGTGATGGACTATTGGTGGACGGTTGGTGGACACTATCTGGTTTTAGTAGGTAGGTTGTGTGTGGGCATGAGAGTCCCACATAACCCACTGTACCTCTAGTAGGAAAAACTTTCGAGTTCGTTTCGTTGCGTATTCAAAGTGTCATCGAAAAATTTTGTATGAAAAATTAAACAGCGCCCCCTATATTATAGCCGCCCTAGGGGGCGCTGTTTAATTTTTCATATAAAATTTTTCGATGACACTTTGAATACGCAACGAAACGAACTCGAAAGTTTTTCCTACTAGAGGTACTGATCGCCCCCTTCGACCAGTGGGTATGTGTATAATGTGATAGCAAAATTCAATTCAATAAACAATCTGTGTACCTACCATGAGTTTACGTTAGGTGTGCTCGCTAGCGAAAACGTCAAAAATCTCCATGGAGATTTTGTTTCTTGAAAGTAGCCGCTAGGGGCGCTGCACAATATGTCATACAATTAATGTCATTTTTTTACGCAGTCGCTAGCGAGCACACGTAACGTAAACTCATGGTAAGCACACAGTACCTCTAGTAGGAAAAACTTTCGAGTTCGTTTCGTTGCGTATTCAAAGTGTCATCGAAAAAATTTGTATGAAAAATTAAACAGCGCCCCCTAGGGCGGCTATAATATAGGGGGCGCTGTTTAATTTTTCATACAAAATTTTTCGATGACACTTTGAATACGCAACGAAACGAACTCGAAAGTTTTTCGTACTAGAGGTACTGGTCGTCCTAAATATGAACACATTATTAAATAGATTCAGAAAGTTATACCAATATTTTGTGGTCAAAACAGACCCTTTGAAGAAAAAGTTTTCTATGTATTTTGCCTTTACTCACTTAATTTATCAACTCATCTGATTCTGATCAAGATTTGATTGCGCCTAAAAGCGACTTATTTCGAGCAATCGCTTCTTTTTAAGCCTTTAACAGAATAGATGCAACCAGTTTTGGACTTCAGTGAGATGAGATAAGGTTCAAAACTAAAAATACTTTGTCTATACATCAGTTAAAGGGTTAAATGTGGATTAGCACCAATTTAGGCGGTTAGCCGGGGCTCCCATGCGTTAGGCCGAGTGCCCAATTAGACAAGTTGTGCCAAACTCATCAGCAACATCACTGTGTTTAATGTTCAACGCATAGTTTGGATTTTCAATTTAAGTTATTGCGAACGTGACGTTCTAATTTGTAATTTTCGTGTTTCTGTTCTAGCGACTTGGCCAAATAATTTTCATCGTTCGTTGTCTATTATGCTCCAAATACTTCGTATCATCTATTGATTTAAAGTTAGTATAGCTCCATAATATCACGTCAAGTCTTTAATTATCTAAATATATTAACTCAAAGGTGACTGACTGACTATCAACGCACAGCCCAAACCACTGGACGGATCGAGCTGGGCATGCATGTGGATGTTATGACGTAGGAATCCGCTAAGAAAGGATTTTACGAAACTCCACTCTAAGGGGGTAAAACGGGATTCACGCGTTTGAAGTCGCGGGCGGCCGCTACCCAAGTAACATTTTACTCCATTTAAGAGTTCACATTTAGTTCCAATGTGTACTTAAAGCATTAGTACAGTTCACTCGTGATGTATAAGTTGTATTATTGCAATTAATTACACCTATACCTGTCTAAGGGACTTATAGGAGTGTAGACTAGTGTAGAGTTATACTTTTATACGATTGTTGGTGTTATAATACTCTAACAACTATCCTTTAGTCAGCCGTCTGACTAAGAGCATTATAGGAGGGTAGAGATACGGCAACCGCTGTTTAACGGCCTACTTGTACGATGTTATAGAGCTAGCATTTTAATAGAACACACGTGGTCATTTATAAAGCCAAAGGCTGTTATGTTTACTTGTTTTAGACTGTTATACAGCTAGTAGCTGTAGTAGGACTTGTTTGTGTTAATAAAATAACCTTTTTTTACTATCTGTACAAAAGTGTTTCAATGGTTCGCATGTGCACTGTAGGCTGTTAAAAGGACTATATGTGTTGTCCATTAACATCAATAGCAGTTTATTTGTCCACAAGTACTACTCTTATTTGCTTTAAGCTGAAAATGAATGTGAATGTGATATTCTATTACACTTTTCCCCAAGCCTGTTTTTAGTTGTATTTATGGTGGTTCTGTACATGATGCAGAGGAAAATATTATGCCTGAACCTGAAAGTTCCCTTCAAAATATACAGATATCAGAGTGTGATGATTGCAGTTCTAGTGATAGTGAATACAATTTTGATTTAGACAATTATTTAACCTTTAGCAAAAAAATAAGAACATGGGCTATTGAAAATCGTATTCCTCATTCCGCTTTGAATAAATTGTCAGGCATAATAAACGAATTTAAACCGGGAACACTACCGTCTGATGCTTTAGGTATTCATACTTGACTATTAGTACCTGGGCTAGGCGATTTAACGGACATTAATAATTTTTATTGCGGATCTCTAAAATTTCAGTATTTGAAAGAATTAAAGATACACAATTGACCTGAACTAGGTACATCTTAAAGCTGTACATAAGTTCACATTAGAATAAATTTATAGACATTAGCGCTGTAGTGGTACAAATGTGGAACTTAATATAGATAACAGCATTCTAACAGAACACATGTGAACCTAATATACGCTCACCGCATTAAATTGGAGTTATAACAGTTCACATAGCCGTATTTCATTTCCACCATTTTGTTCTACATAACCTAAAATATTTACCAAATAAATCTCCAAAATTAATGCAGATTTATCACAAAATTCGCAGATAGAGCGATTGAGTTTTGGTTTCATGTTATAATTAATTACCGTAGTATAATTATAATGCCAATACAATATCAAAAACTGAAAATTGTAGATTTCCTCTCAGCCAGTTTTAAATATTTTAAAATGAATATCGCGTTTTTACAGAGGCGCGTAAATATTTTAGCTGTAAATATGTATACATTTCACGATAAAGTTGCATTCCCAATGGCATTAACATTATTAAGTATTTAAAACCCGTGTTATTATTTGCATAAATGATTATATTATCCGCCCGAGTTGTTTCCTCTTGGCACTCACGTACAAATACCAAACTAATATTAAAATGTGGAAATAATTTAGGACACACGTGAACTTTATGTAGCATTGGAGTACTTTTGTCGGACTTTATAACTTTGAAAGCTGTGCATTTAGCCACTTGTTACTCTTTATTGTCCTCACGTACGTTGTATGGTTCACACTGCGTCCCATATAGTGCCGTAAGTCAGCCTTAAGTACGATGTTACTACTTAAACTGCTATTATAATGCTATTATACTGCTAATGTACAGCCATAGTGAACTTAAAGCTGTCTAATTTGTGCCCAAACTGGTTCTATAAAAGCATTATAGCAAGCTATACAGCTCGTATACAGCTGACATACACAGCTTGTGGAGTATATGTGAACGACTATTGAACTCTTAAATGGAGAAAAATGTTACTTGGGTAGTTAATAAACACAAATCTAATAATATTATTCCTGATCCATCTCACTATTTTTGTAAGAGCCCTATACACGCATTAATCTCTACTATTGCCTTGTACGTAGCACTTTGCAATACCTAGAGCAGTGTTGTGTGGTGACCTCATTATGCGGTTCACTCCTTACGAATAGAACGTGTACAGAAGATATTTTTTGGCATCTGTCAAACTCCTTCGGTCTCACAAAAAAGCTTTCATCTTTAGGAAGAAAGGCTCATGCACATCAACTCAAAGTGTGCTTTGTCCTTTACTCGTAGTGTACTCGTAGTTTGGGGCATCTACGCACGATGAAATTCGAATAAACCACTGTGTATCAGTAAGTAGGATGACAGCTATCAAGCTGAATACTGTGGTATCTATCTACTATGTTATTGTGATAAGCACTTTTACAGTGCAATCGTGTAGTCTGACGGGCTGTCGGCTGTCATACAGGCATACTTGTGAAGGTGTGAATCAATCTGACACTGACCGATAGTTGTGCCTGATTTTAAATTGCATGAAGAATCGGCCAAATCAAATCGGTGTAATGTGTGCACTTCCATACATGCCCATATACTGATCAACTGCCCGACTAAACTATCGGCCGACGAAAAATCGATGGTCTGCGCCTAGGCTTAGTGTGAGTTGCCTTCAACCCTGGACCCCGATTGCGCTAATTTGTAATGTCTCCGATTCATTCACGTTTCAACTCCAGTAGCGTGCGACTCGCGCTCCATATTCATTCCAGCTGATGTGCAATTCGATATCACGGTAAAATTCACGCGCCAACAAAGACGAAACAAAAGATTAATGCATTTTCCATTAAAAGTTCGAACACCTTATTTTTTTAAACTAAAATTACTAAAACACAGCAAATGAATGTTCGTGAAGCGTTTAAATTGCGTTTCAGAAAAAGTAGCTTTCTGTCAGCTTTTACGTGAAGGCACGATTGCGCTCCGTTACCTTTTCAGCTTCGTTTGAACTAGCTGTCAAAATGATACCGCGATACGAATTAGTCAAAAAGCTGATTTTAGTTAGTCGTTCAATCGCAATACAGTTGAACATTATTAGCTCAATCGGGGCCCTGGCGCTTCTATTTGCTATGTGTCAGCGTTAAAATACTGATTTAGCTCATTTTCAGATTTGCATTCATGTGCGCGACAAAACAGCGACAAACATTTTACACTTTCGTCACTGGATTTATCCAAACCGACCTTTTTATGGTTATTTGTTATTATGAAATCTACTACATTGTACAGCAAGCTAAAGGTCAATTAATTCATATAAATAATAAAAGTTAACTGAAAGTTAGCAATAAAGCACGAGTAATTATGAAGACCAAACAATAACCAGTATAACTTCATAAAATGCTAGGACCTTGTAGCGAGTCTGAACTCGATCCTAGGTCAGAAATATAAAAAACTAGCTTTCCGCCCGCGGCTTCGCCCGCGTGGAATTTTGTCTGTCACAGAAAAACTTTATCGCGCGCGTCCCTGTTTCAAAAACCGGGATAAAAACTATCCTATGTTCTTTCCCGGGACTCAAACTATCTCTATGCCAAATTTCATCAAAATCGGTTGCGAGGTTTAAGCGGGAAAGCGTAACAGACAGACAGACAGACAGACAGACAGACAGACAGAGTTACTTTCGCATTTATAATATTAGTTGGGATAATGTTGTCTAGGTAAATCAAGCAATCGCGGTGGTCTGTTTACTAAGGCTAGGTACTACACTGCAACAGCAAACAATTTTGTTATAAAAGTCCGAAAACCTACGTCTGTGCTTACTTTGGAGAAAACGAAACTCAAGAAAGGACTTGAAACTCAGTTTCTACCTATTTTCCGTTCCTACTAAGACTTTTTAGTTAAAGAAAACGAGTAGAGCCACAAGTAGATTCCTCCAGTATGATTCTCCTCACAAGATTATTACACTTTGTGAAGCTGTTTTCATATTTCACAGAAATTCACATTTAAACTTAATCTACAGTTCTACAGTATTTTCCATTGTATACCTAATTCAAGTCTTCCTCTTTTTAGAAACCAAAAAGACAAGACAGAAATTGCGCCATGACCTCTATCTCCACACTATCATTCAACCTAAGCCTTCACATTGTCCTAAGAACACATATTTGGGAGAACGCCAAAAGAGCAACTAGTGATCGAGAACACAATACATTCATAAGGTACTAAACCGAGATGAAAATGATGGAGCACTCTAACTATGCACATAAATAAGCATAATTTACTTTGAATGTATACATTTAATGGCTGCAGATACAGAGTTCATTAAGAGTCTTTAGCAGTGAAATACTAATTTAGAATTCTACGTTACTTTAGTTAAAGTAAAATTTAAACTTAAAAGTATTCTTGTATACTTACGATATTTTTGTTCTAAGAAAACATCATGAATTAATAATGAGAAGCGTGACAATTGAAAATACTGGCTCTTTGTAAAAAACTTCTGAAAACTATTTCAATCAAAATAAATAGTCTTCAGAAAAATAAAAATCCCAAAAGCAATATAAAAAGTTAAAAAACAAGCGTGCAGTTTTCAGTCTGTTCAACGCTCGGTATTAAACAAAGAATGTCGCCTCGTAACTTTTAAAATGGAAAAGCTCTTAGCTTTTCGAAATTAAGTTTTCTTACGAATAACAAAATCAGTCAAGCGGGTTGATTGATATTAAAAGCTGTATAGAAGTCCACGTGGTTGACTGTAATTCAATTACTAAAGCTGAAATTCGACCGGATGTAATTCCGTGAATGCATTCAAGCGTTTCCGAGTACCCTCGATACAAGGGATACTCTATAACCCGCGAGAAATTTCAAGAAATCGTAGCAAAAATTCCACTCTTTGAGACCACAATGGAAATCCTATAACGGCAACAATATACTAGGGATTTTGCGAATATTCGCATCCGCATCCGCATATGCGGAACATTCGCATTGATTTTGACATTCGCATCCGCATCCGCATCCGCATAAATCGACGAGGATCTGATGCGGATGCGGATTTGTAGCAGGTCGCGACAAGAAAGAAAGGGGCAGTCCCGGCGAGTGGCGCGCGTCAACCGAATGTGTTGATTGACCAATAGAAAAGCAATGATTTTTGTTTTTGGACCTCAGTGAATCGGTGACGGTGGCGCGTCTTGCTATTGTTTTGTTGTAATTACTAGTGAGTAGTTGTGACAAGTGACAAGAACTGAAGCGTACGTTTGATTTTATTGTGGTTTTTGTTAAGAACTGAACTAACTGTATTGTTTAACGTAATACCTTCATTCGTATTACGTACCTTAAGTAAAGTTTTATTTACTATTTGGAGAAGTGAACTATGCCACCACCTACGCAAAGTGAAATTTGGACGTATTTCAAACCTGTGGACAACGACCGGGAGAAATCGCAATGTAAAATATGTAACAAAACATATTCGCAAAAGGGCCGAACAACATCGTCATTAATAAATCATTTGAAATCAATGCACGCTAAGGAGTTTGCTTTGTTTGAAAAAGCAAATAACGAAAAGCTACAGAAAATAAAAAAATATGCCGGTAAGTTATATTTTATGCAATATTTTTTTTGTTAAGTCGGGCGTTTATTATTGTCTGACATCGCTGATTTATCCTTATGATATTATAGTAGTTTTGGGTAATTATATAGGTAGCTAGTTAAAAACTTGTAATTTCTTTAATAAGGGCCGTTCCTACGAGTTGCGTAAAACTGAATTTTGAATCCAAAATCTTAGATTTATCATATGAACTAAAATTTAGCTAAAAGTGTAGTTTAAGACAGTTTTTCAAATTTAATTATTAATTTATATAATAATTACTAAAAGTAATTCATTCTCTACTTTATTATTAAATAAAAAATGATAAATACGGCTGTGTTTCTTTCTCTACTAAGCCAACACTTAAGTTTTTTGTACAGATCCGCATCCGCATCCGCATCCGCGGATGTGAGCCTCTTAAAATCCGCATCCGCATCCGCATCCGCGGATGTGGAAAAAAGTGGATCCGCAACATCCCTACAATATACCATCAGCTGAGATACAAGCCAAGAGCTTCCTCGTTGTGGATAAAAAATAACTTTCAAGAATGTTAATTTCCAAGGGAGCCAAGTGTACTAAAATGTGACAAGTCTTATCATGTTCCGTGTTATGCCAGTGTTCTTTCTTTAATCAATCCTAATCGAAAATTCCTTCATTGTCAAATAGAAATCAGTTTTCGATCAAATAACCATAATTTTCGATGCGTTTACACTACAATATTGTTTAAATAGTCTTGCAGATTTATTAATAAGTGTAATTTTGTCTAGACACCTAGACTGCACGTTTCGTGGCCACATAAGTTTTAATAGAGCAGAATTTAGAAAACTTCATGAATCCAAACAACACATAAATTCAATTCAAAATTGATTGAGATATACTTTTCGCCTACCTATTAAGTATAAATGACGTAGCTCGAATATGAATGAACGTGAAAATACTATTTCTTGGAAATAATGAAATCAACAAGTTAAACCACAACTTCGTAGAGCCTGCCAAAACCGGACACTGTGAGTCGGAACGTATTGCGTGTAACATCCACAACATTACTCTCATTAGAATAGAATGACACCCGTATTCACAAACATTACTATGAGGTCTCACAGTGCGCGTGGACGCACAGGGAGACACACAAACCAATCTTACGCCCGTATTATCAAACATTACTATGACGTTCCACAGTGCACGTGGACGCACAGGGTGACACACGAACCAATCACAGAGCTCTATTCAACGCTGTGCGTTCGATTTGCTGCTACAATTAAGCAAGCATCGTTTGTGAATACGGGCGACCGAGCTCTATTCAACGCTGTGCGTTCGACTTCGCATAGCGTTGCTGCCTCACTTAAGAAAGTATCGTTTGTGAATACGGGTGTAAATGACAGGCACATTTCATGTTCAGTGAAAGCCGACTAGACTCCAAAAAAGCAATGACGTCATTATTATCTGTTTGACAAATCACGCATGGACAATAATGGACATATTATTTATTAGACTAGTAACTCGCTTTGGAATTACGCGTGAATCGACACGTTTTACGATTACTTTCACAATACAAAACCCAACATAAAGGCGGCGATACACATGCCAGTAATTGATATTATTGTATTCCAGTTCTGTTGCTGCATGTATCACCAACTAATTGTCTTTTGTATACGTCATACTGGCATGCCTGTATTCTATCTGGCTAACGTGTAGATTGCACAATATTTGATTTTAAAATTGGTAGGAACGAATGACGCAAATTGCATGCATGCAAATGTATACCCATTGCGCTAGTTACTTGCACATGCTCTTAACAAGCTTGTAAGGTACTAGTATTTCGTTTTACTGGCATGTATAGCCGCCTTATCACAAACCTAAGGCCCGCCATACACGGACAGCTCGAGTAGTTAGTCAGTGATCAACATACACGGACCACTCTTGTAGTCTAGAGTCAACAGCTTGAAGCTGCCAGTGATAACTGCTCTAGCAGTTGTTTCAACAGTTCAAGCGGTGGGCAATTTCAAATCAGTAGCACCATCGATTTTGAAGAGGAAGCACTGACGACAGCTCGAGCAGTCAGTGTATGGCTGGCGACTGCTTGACCGCACGATGAAAATTCACCGTGCTGTCGACCGCCCGAATCAGTTGCAACTGCTCGAGCGTTTCGTGTATGTGCGTCCATAGAACTCTGCAGTTCACTGTGCAGTCGCAGCTTGAAGCTGTCGTTACTAGCTGCTTCAAGCTGTCCGTGTATGGCGGGCTGAATGTCATATTTATATACCCATCAAAGTGGTTATTTGATATTACTTGGTGATAGCTCAGATATAAAGTGTAATTTATTCAGTGGACTTGGAAATGAAGTAAGGTCACCCATCCATAATTAATTCCATAATACAGAATGTATGGTGAAACACTTGATAGCTCAAAAGTACTGTCAGTTGATTGGATGTATCAAATAGTAACTCAATATGGACCAAGTTACAATTTACAATTTTATTTTCTATCCAAAATCTTTTGAAATTACGGTTATACAGTTAAGTTCTTCAAAAGTTGTGACTGTATTTCAGTGTGAATCTAGGGAATGGATCTAATGAGAAAGATTGGGTTTTACACCCCAGGCCCGCCGACAGCCAGGCTGTGTGGTGTCGGCGGCGGTTATATTTCAAAAGAATCATGTCAACAACATATATCATAAGCGCTCCTGCACACGACGCCGCCACCGCGCCGCCGCCGCGCCGACGCCGAGCCCCTACACTGTTCATACGCGCCGCGTAAAGCCCGCCGCCGCGCCGCCGCGTAAAGCCCGCCGCCGCGCCGCCGCCGTGCCGCCGCCGCGCCGCCACCGCGCCGTCAAAGCATAATTTCACTGGTCCACCCCACCATTGATAGTAATAAGTATATTGCTGGTTACGAAGATCGCACGTATTTCACTCGCAATGTATTACTAACAACAGTACAGTGGACCGGCAAAATTATGTTTTGCGGGGGCGGCGCGGCGGCGGCGTCGTGTGCAGGAGCGCTAAATGACTCGGCTTGTCGGCGGGTAGACGAGTTTCGTGTGCAGTCTGCATAAACGTAACATCACTGTTGATTTATTTCATTAGAGCTAAATATTTACAAAATTTCATTCTTAACTTGTGAGAAACCTCCCGGAACCTATGATAGTTGTCTAAAATTAACGCATAAGCAAAGACTTGAAAGAAACTTTGGTTTATAAAGATCTCCAGATTTATCTATAGGTACAACCTATTTATTTGTCAATACATTTGTCGCTAATGACACCATTAAAAAAACTTACCGCAGTGGATAGCCGATTCGATAAAAACGGTTGAGATTTTTCACAATCACAATCGTGAATGGATTTTATTTAGATTTGGTATTTCGTATTCTAAAGGTACTTGAACAAATCTTTCTGTTCTTATTTAAGTAATTCAAATAAGTTTTTAAGCCCACTTTAAATGATTATGATTCAGATTCACAAACGATGCTTGCATAAGTGAAGCAGCGAATCGAACGGATAGCGTTGAATATTATTGGAACCAATGATATTAAAGAACTATATATATGTTACGTTCATAGAAATTACGATTTGAATCCGTGCCGAGCTATTCCAAATTGCACACATTGACAAATGTAACTGATAAGTGAAACAAAAGATACGAAATAGCACGCAAATGAAAGAGATAGCTATAGTTTTAACGATTCTGCACTAACTAATCTATGTCCGCAGCGCACGCATCCTTATCGCTCTAACGTCAAAACAAGATCGCTTTCTTTTTCTTAACTTGAACATGGCGCATGGCGTCTTGATTGTTTGCATAAATAATTGAAAATATAAATACTAAATAATTTTGCATAATCACATGTGGTAAGAGATCCCTTGTATTTTGTTTACTTTAGAGTCATAATTGGTACACTTTCGAAACACACAATATGTTACGTTCATAGAAATTACGATTTGAATCCGTGCCGAGCTATTCCAAATTGCACACATTGACAAATGTAACTGATAAGTGAAACAAAAGATACGAAATAGCACGCAAATGAAAGAGATAGCTATAGTTTTAACGATTCTGCACTAACTAATCTATGTCCGCAGCGCACGCATCCTTATCGCTCTAACGTCAAAACAAGATCGCTTTCTTTTTCTTAACTTGAACATGGCGCATGGCGTCTTGATTGTTTGCATAAATAATTGAAAATATAAATACTAAATAATTTTGCATAATCACATGTGGTAAGAGATCCCTTGTATTTTGTTTACTTTAGAGTCATAATTGGTACACTTCCGAAACACACTAGATGGCATTTTTTTTTTATTTTGGTAAGAACAGGAACTTACGTGTGGTACGCACGCGATTGCGCACGACGCAGGCCACACGAAGACTAAACACAAGACGTCCCAATTGGGACGTATCTGAGTATTCACAGCGCGAGCGCTTATAACATATCTGCTTTTGTTTTTATATAATATCATTGATTGGAACAGATTGATAACTGATGAAATAAAAGCGCACATAAATAACAGCGTATTACACTTGAAAATTTTCAGTTCATCTAGTGTCTAAGTAGCTCAGTTGGAAGAGCAGTCGCCCGGCAAGCGGAAGGTCGTGGGTTCGAATCCCGCCTTAGGCAGTTCGATTTTTCCAAGTTGTTTATTTAAAACTAGCGGCCGCCCGCGACTTCGTACGCGTGGACCTCGTTTTACCCCCGTTAGATATCATGTTGATAGATGGCGTTTCACGGCTTCCCCCGCATGAATATTTACGAACGTCAAAAACAGTAGTTTGTGCAACGCTATAGATTTTAACCAATGACGATAGATGGCGCTTTTTAGACAAGTCTTATTTATTTATTGAAATTTATTTGTCACATAACGTCATAAATTATAGCCTTTATGTTTATCTGGGTTCGGGACTATTCCCACCTCTCGTTCCCACCACTGCAACTCCTGTGTAGCCAGGATCTACAGCTTGACCGCCACAAAAACCCAACCAATGAAGGTCAAGTTTGTCCCGGGGGAAAGTTAAACTGTCATTGGACCCGCAACGAAATTAATCAGAAGAACATAGGAGGAGTTCGAAATTAAGGTTCGACTTCCCTCCATTGCAAAGCGGATGACAGGTGACAAACAAAGATTTAAAACCTTTAAGAAAAAGATTATGCACCACGGACAATAAATTAAATTAAGGGGGCGTCCCGGGGGAAAGTTAAACTGTCATTGGACCCGCAACGAAATTAATCAGAAGAACATAGGAGGAGTTCGAAATTAAGGTTCGACTTCCCTCCATTGCAAAGCGGATGACAGGTGACAAACAAAGGTTTAAAACCTTTAAGAAAAAGATTATGCACCACGGACAATAAATTAAATTAAGGGGGCCTATCTTATGAGCAATTAGCAACTACCTGCCAATAATATTTTTCACAAAATCGCTTAAAAGCACGGAAATTTTTCCTTGTCGCGACAAGATCGGTGTAATAAATTGCGGAAACAGATGTATGTTGTATTGAATTAAGCATTATATCACGTTCATGTTTCCAAAGATCACACTCCCACAAGATATGATGAGCAGACTGC
This sequence comes from Ostrinia furnacalis, assembly GCF_004193835.3. Classification (NCBI taxonomy): domain Eukaryota; kingdom Metazoa; phylum Arthropoda; class Insecta; order Lepidoptera; family Crambidae; genus Ostrinia; species Ostrinia furnacalis. The sequence goes on along the minus strand of NW_021134379.1, from coordinate 140,805 downwards.
TCATGACTGACATCATCAGTGGAACACTCGCAAAAAGGAGACGGAACTAGTTTGAATTTTATCTGGGTTATAAACAATAATACTGTAAAGTTTCAACAAAATCCGTTCAGTAGTTTTTGCGTGAAAGAGTAACAAACATCCAGACATCATGACATCCAAACTTTCGCCTTTATAATATAAGTAGGATATAAGTAGGAAGTAGGATTTAGACTGATAACTTACCGATAGACGCTGCCTCCCGGGAAGGGTGATCTCCGTGGACTCAGAGTCCTTCGGGTCCCGGGTTCTTATGAGCTTGGTGAAGAGGTTGTGGGTATCACGCCTCACGGCGCCCCAGTCCACTCGCTGTAGCCTTTCGAACGCGCTGTGAAAGAACATAATGTCAATGATTGGACATGAAAGCAATATAATTATTTACTCTAAATAAAGCTTAATAAAATATGTTAGTGTAACCGTTGAGTCTTCCAGTGACTTGGCCCAATTTCAGCTTGGTCCACGGGTCAAGTCGTTGGTTTAAATTTTTAAATAGTTTTTCTTCCAGTGACTGGGCCCACCTTCAAAGTTTGTTAGTATATTAAACACCAAATCAACAAAAATTAAAAAAAGCAAACCAGTGCCTAACTTGGACCGTGGACCAAGCTAAAAGTGGGCCAACTCACTAGAATACTCTAACCGTTATGGAGCACTGGCTGATACTGTAGGTAGGTACTACAAATATAAACTACAAACCTACCCTACAAACACATTCTTCAGACCAGCGCCATTTCTATTGTGCGGTTATGGTGAGAATAAGCTATAGGTATGAAGGTAGTGTATAGTTATTAATAAACCAATATTTAGTTACTTACTTAGTTTAATCAGCTAAGAATTAATTAAACCTTTTTTATTCATTTTTGTTTTCTTTTTACTATTTTCAATAATCTTTTGCCTCTTTTCGAAGTCTTATTAAGAGTAGGCAACGGTGTGCCCGTTGATTTTTAGTTAGCCGATAGCAGGCCTGGCTCACTCCGCGCGGTACATCCGATAATTACCTACAGCGAAGCGCCCCGCCGGCGGGTATTATATCAGTCGAGTGTCACGCGCGCTTGTCAGGACGCTGGCGTGGGTTGTAGTATGATTATAATTCTATGATCGAAGTATTATTTAAAAATGGACATAAAGAGAAAGAAATATTGTATGGCGTTCGGGTTTTTAAATTCGAAAAGTAATCTACCGGATTTATCTTTTTTTTTCGCTTCCCAAAGATGCTGAAAGGTATGTTGGCCATGTAGGTAATCAATAATTCTTAGGATAGTATAGGAACCTAACCTACTATGACTACTGCTCAGATTGCGTTCGTTCGTTTCAGCCAAATGACGTCCACTACTGGACAAAGGCCTCTCTCAAGGTTTTCCATAATGAATGCATACTTACCTACATACGTACCTCATTACAAATAAGTAGATTAATTATTTTTTCACTAGACAGCAACCCTAACAGCGTAAGAAGAGTTCAGAGGCACGCGATAGAAAGAGACAAAACTTGTAGGTGAATAAAATTGTAGGTACGTAGTGCTGTGCGAGCTGAATTCCACTGTATCGCGTCGTAGCAAGACTCGCATTTATTTAAATCGTCTTGCGGAGTAATCCTTCTGTACCTGTACTATTACTTATTCTGTGCCGATAGTTTAGTCGGGCTGTTTATCAGTATGGGCATGTATGGGAGTGCGCAGACTACGGCGATTCGATTTGGCCGATTCTTCATACAAATTAAAATCGGGCACAACTATCGGCCAACTAAAAATCAACGGTGTGCGCCTACTCTAAGGTCTTAAGTACATGCACTTTGGAAGGCTCTACAGGATGTATTACATAATTTACAATGCAACAGTTAAGTCTAATATCCTTTATGTTTTAATACGGCTGAGCGCACCGGAGTTTGACGTGGACCAGTGAAGCGGGTGTAGCGAAAAATCGATGTCTCTTCCATACTGTATGACCCGCCTTGGAGACCGACTACCCTCATAATAAATGCATCTCTATGGGACATCAAATGACATAAAAGTTTTAACGGCTGGTTTTAAAGATAAAGATTTTAATTATGCATGGTGGGTGGCAAAAAAGATGGGTGAGACGCCATGGGTTTTGAATCTTACAAATTGTTGTGTGGTTCGAATGATGAGTATAGTCTAAGAGCCAACTAGGTATCTATAATCTTAAAGGAAAATACCCTTGTATAGGTATTATTTTATACCAATATTGATCGTACAAATAACTCTATTTATAGGTACGTTACGACTCAATATAATTTACCGCGACCTTGAATTTAAAGCTAATCACAATACTAGCCTAAAAGCAATGGTTATTATACTGCCTTTATAATAAAAAGTAACATACCTACTCTAGTAAGAACTGCTGAAACTTGTAATCCCATATTCAAACCTAAAATTGCTGGAGCGTCTGTAGACGTAGGGTTTCCGTGAGGTATCCGTTTCAGGCTTAGCTTTACGGATAATATTTTTCGAGCTTTTACTTAGCATCACCTGCTTCGGTGTTTTCGAAGAACCAAATAAGTTCAAGTTCAATTTGATACCTTATGTAAGACTGAATTATAATGTTCATTTAATACCGTGGGAAGTTCTCCTATGTAGTATAATTAATTATATTAAAATTAACCGTCTCGTATACTTTTATAAAAACAATCCTTATTCACAATCTACACAAATCTGCCTACATGCCTTGTTTTGTCTCAACTATCTCTCATTTTTACAATGTCTTACTAAGTCGAACCTTAACTTCGAACTCCTATGTTCTTCTGATTAATTTCGTTGCAGGTCCAATGACAGTTTAACTTTTCCCCGGTACAAACTTGACCTTCACTGGTTGGGTTTTATTGGCTGTAGATCCTGGCTACACAGGAGTTTCAACGGTGGGAACGAGAGTTGGGAATAGTTCCGTTTTACGATGTCTACTTAAATCTGCCCACTCTCCTTTCTTTTGTCTAAGTTATCTCTAAGGCTGAGTTGCACCACCTAAGTTTAACGGTCACTATAACGATAACCGGTGTTTTTTGTATGGAGTTTTACAGATTTTTGACGTTTGTTAATGTTAAAGTAAGATGGTGCAACCCAGTCTAAGACTATAATATGATATTTACCCCTGCATCGCGGAAGCGCTAGTAGACCTCCGCACACGACCTACATCGACGCAGCTGGCAACCTGTGGGAAAAGCAATAGCAATATTAGCAAAGTATTAGTAACTGTTAGTCTAGAGGCTCCCAACTACAGGTCCAGGACCCCCGTGGTCCGCAAAAAACAAAAAGCATCCAAATCAGTTCAAGTGTTTTACACCCGTGTTCACAAACGATGCTGCTTAAGTGAAGTAGCAAATCGAACGTACAGCGTTGAAAATAGCTCTGTGATTGGTTCGTGTATGACCCTGTGCATCCACGCGCATTGTGAGACCTCATAGTAATGTTTGTAAATACGGGCGTATTAATAAATATGGCCCGTAACGATTTGAAATTGCGCGGGCGATACAGCGCCGAGAGTCGCCCGCCTTTGAATAATAATATCCGAGTAAGTCCGTGGATCACTGAACTCGTAGGTGAGAAGATTTAAAGTTGATTAGGATAATAAATCTGCTCAAACGTTTAAGAGGTTTCTTACGCTGCTTCATCTCAGCACCGGCCCATTTATTGTCCCGAAGCAGTGGTAGGGTTAATACAGGGACGTGTAAAAGTTCTTTCTAAAAGTCTTGCAAAAATAAAATGAGCTTTATGTTTTTTGGGAGATTTATCTAAAAATAAGTTAGAGTAATATATTGTAGGTCATGGATTGTGTTATTTTAGGTGGATTAATATTTATTTGTGGGTGGATGTCTCACGCTGCGTTTTCCGGTACGCGGCCTCCACTCCAGAACCTTGCTGCCCCATCGTCCGTCAGTTCTGCGTACTATGTGCTCTGCCCATTGCCACTTCAGCTTGCTAATTCGTCGGGCTAAGGTGGACAAGGTGGACCGACGACATCATAAAGGTAGCAGGAAAGCGCTGGACGCACGCCACTACCGGGTAACATGGAAAGCATTGGGGGAGGCCTATGTTCAGCATTGGACCTATGGCTGAGGTGATGATGATGATGATGATGATTAATATTTATTTTTCTTATTATGTCATGGTCCTAGATTTAGAAAAGTTTGGGAGTCACTGAATCAGTCGTGTATTACTAGTTGCATGGCAACTTTACGAGTACCACAGGGACACGTTTGCGTTAAAAGTGCTGCTTTGTTACTTGCAAATACTCGTACTTCAGCCCGAGTCAGCAACGGACAGGTAAATTGAAATTGTTGTTTTATTGTTAACCTCTCACTAACCACTGTTTTAAATAGACGTGGTTAAATACTGTTCATTCGTTAACTTGACCATCGGTTTATTGACTGCATGAATGTTAATTGCTCTAAAATATTATGCTGCTACAATATCGCAATAATAGGCTGTTTTCTTACACAAACTACCTCTAAGGTCGTCTGTGTAAAGAATAGAGCCTGATATAATACTCGTAAATAATGTTACCACACGCATAATTTACTGCTATTTTTTAACAAGAACATGCCTGTTTTATTATTAAAAAAAATATTCATAAATGATCGTCATTTACGTTTCAGTTAGTATCTTTATTGTTATAGTCGTAAAAAGGCTTACATTATAACACATCCAGGAAAGCATTCACTTAAGGAAACTCTACTTTCGTTTGATAAATCTTTGAGAGAAGTGTTTGTGACAGACGCGTAGATGTGCAAATATGGAACGCAAAGTGATTTTATTGTAGGTGGGTATTTTCAGATGTCCCAAATATGTAACCGTAGTTACAAGTTTTTTTAACATTTCATTCTTGAAAATTAAAAATATATCCATTTATACTGTATAATTGGAATTAATTGGCATGGACATTTCAAATTACTATTAATTGACAACGAAAGACCGTCATTAAAATTATTGTTGGAAACCGATGTTTTTGTAGTTAAAACCATTTTATTTAAAGTGTTTTCACTATGGTGCGGTTTCCAGAAATGTTCAGCACCAATTAACATTTATTTGTACTCAGTGGAAATAATTAATGAGATTTAATTAATGGAGTCCGTTTGTTGAGTTTGTAAAGAGCGCTACGTGAAATCTGTTCGAATTTCCCACACTTTAATTTAGTTACCAAATATTAACTCTAAATTATTTATTAATTTGCACAATAATGAATAAATTTTCCTTTAAAAGCATTTCTTTCATAGCTATACTATGCTAAAATTAACCCTAAATATTTTATTACATGAGTAAGAACCATTATCAATTTAAGTTATGTTAGAAACTTATTTTATACATACTTGATGATGAAATGAACAAAATTCTCTGACTCCATACTTTTCAAAGGGTGACAAGACTCAAGTCTCGAGGCTGTATCAGTCTTTACCGAAATTAAAGTTACGCGAACGTAGTAGGTATGTTAACTGGGCGACAAATTGACTTTGAAAAGTACCTAATCTAAGGCTGAGTTGCACCACCTAACTTTATCGATAACCGGTGTATTTTGTATGGAGTTTGACAGATTTTTGACGATTGTCAAAGTTAAAGTAAGATGGTGCAACCCAACCTAAGTTAGGAAAAAGTAATATTTTTATTGGGTTAGTTGGTTTAGCTCCGACCTCGTTCCCGTGAAGTGGCGGGACGTTATCGGGCCTGCCATCGAGTGACACCTCGTCGACGCCTCAACGCTAATCAATACTCAATTTAAGTGATATTTCTTTAGTTACTCAAACAAAAAACCCTTTTCTTCCCGTTAAATTTACAATCTAAGAGGACAGTCTTTACATTCGTGAAGGTAGACGTGACCCTTACGTAGCGTTGAGGATTTCCCAAACAGTTCAGTAAAAGTTAAATTAAAGGTCTGACAAGTAAAGAAACCTGTGTTCTCTGCTCTTTGTATCGATGAAAGTATATGCGTGTGAATACAACAATCTTCCTTTGAATATTTCTGGTATCGATACATCGAAACCAAGTATCTACAATGTAGGTATCGGTAAAATGTATTCAATTCCAGCAATTAAGATAAGCGTCGATTGTTGTGGCCTCCATTACCCGCAAGCGAACCAGTTCCACAATTTGGCTTCGCTGTAATGGGAAATTTGACTTAGGCCAATATCATGCTTGCTGGCGTTCCACAATGGGGATTAATCACGTACCAGCTTAATATTAATAAGTTATTACAGTGGCGTATTGTTGCAGGTGTTCGCGTGGGTAGGATGCGCCGAACCTGCACCACAGAATAATAATAAGTACTACGTACAGAAGTTTTACTTCGCGAAGGTATTTAAAAAAATATATGCTCAATGTCATTAATAATATAGTGTAACTAGCTGTGCCCGCGACTTCGTCCGCGTGGACTAATGACTTTGGGTAGGCACTTTTAATCATTTAGTCTAATTATTTTACAAAGGCCTATGTTCAGCAGTGGACGTCCTATGGCTGAAATGATGATGATGATGATGATGATGATGATTTTACAAATAGCTTTTGCCCGCGACTTCGTCCGTGTAGAAGTCGAAAAAGTTCTCATAGGATTTTTAAATGGTTTTTAACGTTATTATCTAAATGTTTGAATACTATTTGATCGTTTAAACACAGTGAATGATTCAATTACATAAAATTTTAATGATACTTTTCACGGCTTCGCTCTCATGAATGTTAACGACCGTCAAAAGCACGTCGATAGATGGCGGTCACTAATTTAGACTTTGATTTGCTCGTTTAAACACAGTGAATTATTCAATTACATAAAATATCTATAATGACTAAATTTTAAATATTATGAACAGTTCTATAAATGTAATATTTAGTTCCTAATTAGGACTAATGATACGTTTCACGGCTTCGCTTTGCGGACGACACCGCACTCTACAAGTCCGGACGTAATCGGAATTACGTCATCTTGGCGCTCCAACGCGCAGTCACACAATTAGGCGAATGGTTCAGGAAGTGGCGTATCGAGGTAAATCCCGAAAAAAGTGCAGCAGTGTACTTTTCTAGGGCTTTGTCTGCGAAACGTCCTCCGGTTCGCACTCGTCCTAATGTCCCCACCCATCTCACCTTATTTGACCAAACTATTCCTTGGAAAAGTGAGGCCAAATACTTAGGTGTCACCCTCGACCAGAGATTAACGTTCGCTCCGCACCTCAGACGCGTCTTGAGCCGTGCAAACCACTACATCCACCGACTCTACCACCTAGTTGGAAGGAAAAGTAAATTGTCACTTAGAAATAAGTTGACAATTTACAAAACCTGCATCCGTCCAGTGTTGACTTACGCCAGTCCGGTGTTTGCTCACACTTCCTGCACAGACCTTAAGAAATTCCAGACCCTCCAAAACAAATTCTTACGCCGAGCCGCGGATGCCCCGTGGTTCGTGCGTAATACGAATCTCCATAGAGATTTCGAGATCCCATCGATTGATCACTTTATGAAAGAAGCCTCTCGCCGCTACTTTGATAAAGCGATCAACCACAAGAACCCTCTTATCGTTAGCGCCGCCACGTATACACCCCAGAAAGATGTCGCTGCCCAATACCGACGACCTAGGCATGTCCTAGACGACCCGGACGATCCTATTACCGAATTTCTGAACACAGACATCACTGCCTTAAGCACGCCAACTACTCCACAACACAGTAGCTCGTTACACCGTACTCGCCGGCGAGTACGAGGCCCTGCTTTCCATTTCGGACGGTACAGACATGTACCGGGCCGGTTCTCCCCTATCCGTCCCCCGGACACGGCCTGAGCCGAGGTCCGAGCCTACCGTGGCGCCCTCAGGCCGCGTCCGTAGTCCCCTCGATCGGGCCCACTAGAGTGAGCCCGCCGTAGGCTGGACTTTGGTCCAACACCGCGGTGGGCAACCCTCTTGTTGGGTTCGCCACTGATCGGGCGCCTTATGCGCTCGATACGGCCCGATCGCGAACGTCGGTCTGCGACCGACGCGGACGAGCCTGGGCTTCGCTTCGCGAAGCCCACACTCGGCCTCGTCGGCACGCGCACCGACGATCGCCAAACGGCTAGAGTACCTTCTGTACTCGCCACTCTGCCCGGTGAAGCTGGAAAAGCTCCTCAAGCTATCAGCGCGCGTCCCTTCAAAAAAAAAAAAAGAAATAAAAATGTAAATTGAATGTTTTAACTCCTTATGGTGGTTGAGCGTCATGTTCCACAACTTCAGCTTTATAATATTAGTATAGAAGTATAGAAGTTTAGAAGTATAGATATTAGTATAGATTTAGCCTGTCTCAAGAGTCAACCACCATTTTGTTGACAAACGTCAGTGATCGGCACTGCGCCGAAGCTATAGGGCTGACTTCAGTAAAATGATGTGACGTGAGGTGCCAAACTGCGGAAAATGGCGGAGGAAATACATGATTTAGCATGAATTATCATGAATAATATTAACTACTTATTTACCTCTCAGTGTCTTGAGGCAACTTAAAAAAGTAGGTACATTCTGTGTTTTTATTATTATTTAGGCAGTTAAATACTGCACAGTATTTAGTACACCATTTTCTTTATTTTCTTCCATCATACACAGGAATACGCGTGCGTGAGTCAATGTTCGCTCGTATGTGAGGCCTTGTGGAATAGTATCCTGTAGGTGGGCCATCGTGCGTGTTTTGTTTTCGATGTAAACTCGCGGAGATGAACAGGCCTGCCTGCACACACAATAGGGACAGTACAGCAAATAAAGCTATACATTTTGGCTGGAAAGTGGCACTTATTTCAATGTCATTGATGTCAGTGTTCAGCTTGACATGCTGTCGTCTTTACAATGGAGTAGCTCTTTATGCTGTTAACGAGGTAGGTACTCATCTGGTCCATTGTCTATGCTTGCATCTATACCTACGTTGATGATGATAAAGGATAATTGAAATTCGAGCTGATACTTTATTATAAGGTTGCTCCGTGTCAAATTGATTTCTGTTACTTCGATAATAATATTCCAATATTATAAAGCTGAAGAGTTTGTTTGCTTGAACGCGTTAGTCTGAGAGAACTACTGGTCTGATTTGAAAAAATATTTTTGTGTCCATTTATCGAGGGAGGCTAGGGCGGAGCAGTAAAGAAAAATGATGCAAACACGGAAAATATTATTCAAACTATACTCACGCGTACGAAGTTTAAAAAATGCCGAACAAGCCCCAAACAGAAAGCAGGGTGGGTTCCGATGTGGTCACAATCGGAATGTGTACTTAGTAGTACTTAGTAACGTTTGATTTATTTATCACTTTAGCTTCAGCCATCGCGTCCTGTCATTGGCCTATGCACGCACAGTGATCGCCATTGCCGATTCGACCGTACCTATGCACGCGTTGGTTTGGCTGAAGCTTTTAGCAGTTCAGTTGGATAAATAAGTCCATTGTAAGCGCGCGCCCACGTAATATGTCCGCCCACAATCTAGTAAATGTCCCTGTAGGTAAGAACCAATATTGAAGTTACGGGAATAAGTGGTCTATCTATGTATTTGCTATTGTTTACCCGGTCAAGTACAGGCGGTCTTGATTTATAAAACTTTTCGCAATAAGGTATTTATACTTCATCTCTAATATCAACAAAAGCAGGTATCTAAATTGAATGAACTTTGCCTCATAAATATTGTATTAGTAAAATCCCTGCCATTTCGCATGTTATTTTTGACACTCGTATTAAAATAACATTCGTGTAGGTATACATTTTTGAGAGAGTAGTCTATAACAGTATTATTTTATTTCTTATCCTAAACGATGCACAAATGTGAAAAAAAAAGGTTTTTTACATTCCTCCGAAAATTTTCACCTAATATTACCATATCTTATTGGGTTTAAAACTGACGCACAATTGTAAAATATGGAATACAAAAAACAAGAAAGAATTCCCGTGCCATTCCAGATTCAGAACGTAACATAAAGCTGTATCCTAAGGCCTATTTATTGGAGATAGAAATACGTTTTTCCCGTTTCCTAACGAACAAAGAATCTTTCGATTTACACTTGAACAAATAACGCCTTTTTGTATGTAAGGTCGAGAATGGAACTCCCAGAGTTCATTCGCAGCCTTACATTTGCTTTGATGAATGGAAAATTGTTCACGCTTAAGTACTCTTAATGATCTATTGTTAATCATACCATGTTCGTGATTTTCCAAATTGATGCTTATTGATATTTCTCAGTCGTGATCGATACTGTAATAATAATTTTCAGCTCCTTTTCCTTTTCTTTAAAGATACATTGATTTAGACATATACGTGAATCCAACAATCGAAATGAGAATACTTTAGGTAGGCACCTTTTTAGGAAATATTACACAGTTCATCCAAACACGCTATCAATTTCCTATGTAGGTATATAGGTTAGATATTGGTTATTTTAGCCAAAGGAAAACTGCATCTGAAACTCCCACGTTTCAGTGAAACTCAACTGAAACATCAATCGGATCTTTGATAGTGTTGATCGTTGTGCAAGTTCAATCCCTAGAAACTCCGACACTAAGTTTATCAAACGATTACTTAGGTGTATAACTGTATAGGTATTGGGTAAACGTTTCCAAGAACAAGACGGAGGTGTGTATAATCGCTTTGGAGAATTAAATGTATAAGCAACTAGCGGTCGCCCGCGACTTCGTACGCGTGTATCCAGTTTTACCCCTACAAGAGTTGAATTTTGCAAAATCCCGTCTTTTGTAGATACATGAGTACAACGGCCCTAATAACATTTATTTAGTTCGGAATCGGAACGCAGGTGGTATGTTAATTGAACATTTTACATTTGAATTTTACACAACTATTTGTAGAAGACTGTCGTCTTGTTTAGTAATTTCTCAAACTCTGAAGTCACAAAAATGTTTGCTCAAAGTTACAAAATAGTATGCATTCAAAAATTGCACGGGTTCGGTTCGTGTCTAAAAATATATCAAACTTGACTTTTATTTGAAACTTTCTAGACGTCTTGTTACTTAAATACGTAAATATACCAACTCAACAATTATCGGTTTGTCTGGCAACCATAAAACTGTAGAAAACTTCCTTAGATGTTACGAAAATGTAAAGAAACAAAAATAATTGTGAATTTTGTAAAACACCTACTCAGTAATTATGACAGTTTGATAAATGAATATACATTTATTAACTTGCGTATTAGATTTTTTAACATAAATATCCGATTGGTTTAACACAATAATGTAGGTATTTAATTTATGAAAAGTTCATACTTTATTCTTTTTTATTGAAGTAAAAAAATCACTTCTCCGTAAAGCAGTGTTTATCTTTCCAGGCTATTTAGTGTTAATGATTTGTTAAATTCTTTGAGTTGGCTGACTATGTAATGAATGAATTTATAATATTTTGTGGAAGCTGTTAGTGGTTTCATCTTTTTTAATGATTTTTGTTAGTCTATATGGGTTCAAGTTTTGTGCATGAGAGATGGATTCATGATCTAGGCGTTTAGACGCGAATCGTGATTAGAAGGTGGGCAGTAATGAGCACGCTCAAGCCAATAATTCAAATTAGAAAGCGAGGTGTTAAATTTTGAACAGCTTACCCAAATCATATTTTATTTATGTTTAACATTATACCTGTCTATTTATAGTTACTATCTCTATATGTAAATACGAGTACTATTTTCAGTATTAGTTCACAAGGAACTCTACAATATGGGTCTGATAACTTCGATATTGCATCGAAGGTTGCTCGCATTGTGGAGTTAGTCTTGAACTATCTTCCTATGTTTAGACCGAGCCGGTAGTTCGAAGGAGGCTGCGAAACAAACTCATTAAAACTGTCAGCTAAGTTTAATGCGATTAGCACTTGGGTTTCATTCATGCCTCGTTTACTTAAAGGTCTCGTTTGAACTAAGTTATGTGTGTATCTTAGGAATATTTTTTCAATTACAAGTACCTACCTCACAAGGTACCCACTGAAAACCAGTGTCTTGGCACTTGGAGTGGGTGACCTCTTTGGCAACATTTTTTTTCTCTTTTTCTCTCCGTTGTTTTTGTACTTTTATAAGTTGTCAACCCAGGCAAACTTGGCGGCGCACTGTAGCGGACGAGGCGAAGAAGATCGGCAGGACCTAGAGCGAGATCAAGCGAGAAGCTCAAGACCGGACGAGATGGAGGACTGTTGTGGACGCCCTCTGCCCCATCTAGGGGTCATAGGACCATAAGTCAAGTAAGTCAAGTTGTCAATTAAATATTTTTCTTTATTTCTTTCTTTCGTGGTAGATGTGACAGTCATAAAATTGGATTATACTTGTATAAAATATCATATATACCTATTCAACTTATTACTTAGGTACCTAATAACCTTAACCTTAATCATAACTTTATACTCGTATTTATTTTATTTACCATACAATGTACTCTCATAAGCAAAACATTGTGTAGTAAGTTTTGTAATGTTTTTTTTATATCGAGTGTCAGAAAATTGTAATTGAAAGGTGTCATCAGTACTTGAAAGCATTCTGCTGCATAAATATCCCAGCTCTTATTAACTATGTAGTTACTTTGTTGTACACTCCAAGCATTACACCCATAATACTATATGATAAAAACTAGCATAATATTCTGACACACAAACCGTGTTATTTTTAAAAAGTGCATCAACAATGCACACCAGTTATTCGTTTCTCTTTCAGTAGCTTTAAGCTCGTCCAGTTTCAAAAAAGTTCGCTATCCGCTCAACAGTGTACCTACCATGAGTTTACGTTAGGTGTGCTCGCTAGCGAGTACGTCAAAAATCTCTATGAAGATTTTGTTTCTTGAAAGTAGCCGCTAGGGGCGCTGCACAATATGTCATACAATTAAATGTCATTTTTTAACGCAGTCGCTAGCGAGCACACCTAACGTAAACTCACAAATTCAGTTATGCGTCTCGGTGCCCAGTTATTTTTCGAAGCATACTCGTAACATACCTTTAAATAGTCAAACCCATACCACCCATACTCATCGCATCCCATCATCCTTATTCGGCTTTTTTTTGCCATGTGGCTTTGTGCTGTTTGCACATTTAGCCAGTGATAAGTAAAAGATATTTCAAGTTGGGTATAAAATACAAATAATGATATTATTACACTCAACATCAAATAAATCGTACGTCCTGCGACAAGCACTTTCAAACGTACGAGTATGTATCCCCATTTCCCATCTACATAATACACTTGCGAGCAAAAGTATGGAATCACTTACATGAAGTTGTTTCCACGCGATCTTGTGTACTAACCAATTTGTTAGTAACAAAAAAAGTAGCACCATTTTAAAGATTAAACTTTTAGCTTTAAATTGATACCAAATTCATTTAAATCACACCAGTATTTAAAAAGATATCCCGGCTAATGTGAAGAAGTAAGGAAAAAGACATGTATCAACTGTTTGATACGTCGCGAGTTGCGGCCTATTTACCCCCCATAAAAGCACGTGTTTTTGGATTTTTGCTTTCACACGTTGATCCATACACATCTCCGCTTCTTTTGACACTTTACCTGGGATTCTACACCTTCAGAAGCAGCACAAATCGTTGCACTATTGCAAGAAGGGCTCAGCCAGCGGGCTGTCGCACGTCAGCTCCACATAAGCCAGTCCTGGGTTTCGAAAGTTTTAAGACGCTTTCGGGAGACTGGTGGCTTTATCACGAGACCAAGTTCTGAACATTGCCGGTGCACATCGCAGAGGGAAAACCGTTTTTTCATGTCAACTTCTCTACGAAATCGTCATTTGACTGGTATCGACGTCCAGCAAGAGCTCAGAAATGTTCGTAGGATAGCTGTTAGCAAGTGGACAGTTTGTCTAAGATATAAACAATATAATTTGACTCCAAAAAGGCCTGCCACAGGCTTGAAACTGACGGCAGGTCACCGATAAGCACGCTTTCAATTTGCTCCTACACATCTCGATGGGAAGTCGAGCAAGCCACCCCCATAAGCCAATGTTTTAGCGAACCAGCACTGCACAAATCGCTCCCCAGGCCGTCTATAGACCCGACCTCTTCGACTGCTGCACTGCAAAAACAGTCTGCATTCATCGGAATGAAAAAACGGTCATCCCTCTGCGATGTGCACCGGCGCTGTTCAGAACTTGGTCTCGGGATAAAGCCACCAGTCTCCCAAAAGCGTCTTAAAACTTTCGAAACCCAGGACTGGCTTATGTGGAGCTGACGTGCGACAGCCCGCTGGCTGAGCCCTTCTTGCAACAGTGCAATGATTTGTGCTGCTTCTGTAGGTGTAGAATCCCAGGTAAAGTGTCAAAAGAAGCCGAGATGTGTATGGATCAACGTGTGAACGCAAAAATCCGTAAACACGTGCTTTTATGGGGGGTAAATAGGCCGCAACTCGCGACGTATCAAACAGTTGGTAATGCCTTTTTTCTTACTTCTTCACATCAGCCGGGATATCTTTTTAAATACCGGTGTGATTAAAATGAGTTTGGTATCAATTTAAAGTTAAAAGTTTAATCTTTAAAATGGTGCTACTTTTTTTGTTACTAACAAATTCGTTAGTACACAAGACCGCGTGGAAACAACTTCATGTAAGTGATTCCATACTTTTGCTCGCGAGTGTATATTGCCATTTGAAAGCCTAGTTCTAAACTTCATTTCATTAAACACCCCAAAAATGTGACTTTAGACGGATGCAGAGTATCTTCTTAAAGCGACGGATAGTTACGAGGCAAATTTGATGGCTATAATACTGTTAAATTAGAATCGATCGCTATCCATCTGTTAAAGAGGACACGTGAGATCATTATTTGGTTTTATAAACACAAAAATGGGTCTAATTAGTCCCAGAGGTGAGCCCAAAGTAAAGCCTTTTTCAAGTCACAATTATGGTACCTGTTAATTGTTTATAATAAAATTAAATGTGTTTTTCTTTAAATTTATTTATGGGGCTTTTAAATAACACCAATATTGTTGAGGCATCATGATTGTGTCAGAAGAAAATCTTTAATTAAAGTTATTGTCGCGGAAGGTGCGGTTTATTTGACGTCGAGTGTATATCCCCACTAAGTATTTTCAATACAAAGATCAATTCAATTCAATCTTTTTCGTAAGAAAACTTAAAGCAATGCTGCACTCTTTTGTTTTATTTCATGCAAGTTCGTGTACACATAATGGTTAATAATCCATCTTATTGTGTACTCATTCATATTCAGCTATCCATTAATTTATGCCAATTTAACCGTGTAAAAACCAGAAGAAAAAATCAAAATAGTGGCACATGGATACAACTAAAGTTCTATATCTCTTTACAAAAAATAGAACATGTATATTACGCTGCATTCTGACAAAAAGTCCATGTAAATGCTTAATAACTGTGATCACGGTTGTTCAGTACAACAGCCTCTAATCTTGGATACCTTGGAGCTATGCTTACATAATATAGCACCAATGATATTAACACCGCGGCAAGGTAAGCGGATAACTCCTCCACTATGCCGCGGGATGAACTAATTTAAGCTGTCAGAAATGTCACAACAAGTTTGAACAGGTAATTAACACTGCTGTACAGCTTTCCTGATAGAATTTCTTGTTACAGGTAGGTACAAAAGGATCAAGTAGCATACTTTTCGCTTTTCTGAGCTATTATTGGCTATATTTACATCTTACTCGTAAGTTCCTTTTTCAGGTTAGTATTCCATTCTGTTGACTTACTTAATTATTTTTTAATCTAAACATTACCTACAGTATTCACATACAAATCATTAAAATGCCCCACAGGGACCAGGGACCGTTAAAAAACAAAACAGTTGGTCGTTATTTGATCCAAATATTTTGCTGCCGAAATAGATTTACAAACAAGGCCGACCATGGTTCAGCGATGTTTGAAAAACAGTAAAAAAACTGTGTTACTCAAACAATCCGCTTATGCTTCAGATTGCAGGATTTAGTGCGAGGCTCTGTTTTTGTTTTTACTAGTTTATATCATACTACGCCTGCCCGCGGCTTTTCCAACGTGGTTTCCAATAAGTAATTGGGATTACCTATAGCTCTCTAATCTAGATATATCTATAAGAGCGAAAGGTCACTGACTGACTCACTCACTCATCACGAAATCTCAGAAACTACAAGTGCTAGGAGTCTCAAATTTTGCATGGGGGTTCCTTTTAGGACGTAGGTGCTCACTAAGACGAGATTTTGCAAAATTCAACCCTTAAGGGGGTAAAACGGGTCCACGCGTACGAAGTCGCGGGCGGTCGCTAGTTCAATTCAATGTGCAATTCATCATCATCATCAGTCATCATCATTTAGTGTCCACTGCAGGACGTTAACCCTCAAGTAACACCGTGGGGTAATTTTTTACCCCAGGCGCATAAAAATTGACATATCTTTTTTTCAAGCGAAGCTAGTGCATTGTTGTTTTGTGTATTCTCAATGCAGAGCGTGTGCTTTAAGCTCGTAAACGCGTGATACGAGAAAAATCATCCGTTTGGCTTTTACAGGTAGGTGGGGTAGAAATTTACCCCAGGGTGTTAGTTACGCATGCTTTAATTTATCATCACCTGACATGTTATCATCAGGTTTTTATAATATTTAAAGAAAATTAATAAATATTTATATGACGATCAAGTAGCACGTTGTCTCGAGAATGCAGAAAGATAAATAGAGCTTCATTTACATGATACTTTTCGAACTTTGAAGACATCCCCTTAGAACAGAGCATTCATAAATTTGCCATAGAAATAGAGCTCGAAAGTGATAATTATGTAATATTTCAGTGTGTTTCATGTGTTTTGAAAATAATTATTAGGAATAAAATAAAAATAAAAATATTTTCTTCATAATTTTATAAAAAATCAAGTTTTTTTTATTTTGCTTTGTTATAAATCCAGAAATTTTCCTTTTATTTAACTTTGAGTTTAAAATGTGTACAAAGCATTTATTCGATATCCGATTAGTGTAAGTTTTTGGTTGCCACAATAACTTTCCAAGATTTTTCTAGAAGACAATTGTGGAGACTATTAGTTGTCTTTGCTTTTTGTTATAATTTATTTAAAATGTTTTTTACGCTAGATAGACGTTTTTTTTAAAACAACCGTATAATATAGTGAGCCCGCTAATACAATTAAATCAGAAATTGAATTGATTTTAAATATTTACATAAAACTTTCCAATTTCCGTTTGGGGTAATTTTTTACCCCAGGGTGTTCAATGTGTAACCAAAAATAAGGATGTTACTTAAGGGTTAAGTCTCTAATTTACCAGAAGCAAACAGAGGAAGATCGCACATGTATACCTTAGTTTGTTCTCATTGCACTTTTGTACGAGAATGGTCCACCACTATGTTTGGAACGACATAATAAACAAGCGCACGTTAAAACATCACGGACGCACATGAAGCTTAACAATGGCATCTAATGCAGTCCTAATAGGTGCTATTTTACAACAGTCTTATGTACTGTAGACAGTACATTATCTGGCACATGCCCTTTTAGAATCACGTACAGCACGTAGGGAAACGTCGTGATTCCAGAAACCGGAATTCTGGGCACCAAAGCGAAGACAGCGTGGATAAAGACATCTAAAACCTAAGGCTGAGTTGCACCACCTAACTATGAAGATAACCGGTGCTTCTTGTATGGAGTTCAACAGATTTTTGACGTTTGTCAAAGTTAAAGTAAGATGGTGCAACCCAGCCTTAGTAAAAAAGGCACAAACCATGCAAAAGAAATGAATAATTCTCGCCTTTTCTTTGAATCGACCGCATCAGTAGAGGTGACAACTTTTCTTACTCCTACATAAGAATGAGTATTGAGCTGAAAGCTAGTATAATTATATTTTCACTGACTTATTATTTACATCGACCGCAAATTATAAGATGTAGTAAGTAATGGGCAAAAAAGTGGCTAAAAACCTTCATGAAGTAAAATAAACCGTAACAGGAATGTAGTATTTAGCAGTAGAAAGTCACTTCACTCTTATTTCGTGGAGAATTAAGGCGAACTCAAACTCAAGGACAGCAAGTTATGGTTGAATGGCCGTTCTGCTACTACATAACTTACACTTTTTTGGGGCTTATAACTTTGAAGTTCTCTTGTTAGGTATTATAGCTGCCTTGAAGCCTAACAATATTTCCACAAAATTATTTTTTATAATTTTTTTAGATTCAAACCCAGAATTTGAATCCTTGGTCCAATGATCTATTTTGACAGATTTATTTAAACACCTTAAGTAATAAAGGAGTGTAACTAGATCACAAAACTCGCTTTGCAATATTATGGTAGGTACTTACTCGTACATGCCGTGACATAGATTTCACACGGAATAAAATAAATGTTTGTAGGTATTTGAACAAAGAATTTCAGTGACTTGTGAAATTCTTCCCAGCTGCAGACAGAGCATCAATAATACAACATGGCTATGATCCGAGCGATTTCCTCCCGCATCGCTGGTCTTTAAAAATACTACGGTAAAGTATTGTTTTGAAAGTATACAATTCGTTTTATTTCAGAATGTAGGTTGGTATTTGTCATTTTAGAAGCGGCCAAATGTCGTTCTCTTCGTATTTTAAAGAACCTTTTCTGTTTGTCATTAATGTGAAATCCTACAAAAAATGTGAACAATTAAAGTGACACTTTTACGTAGTATTTTTCTAAGTATTTCCGTATTCACAAACGATACTTGCTTAATTGAAGCAGCAAATCGAACGCACAACGTTGAATAGAGCTCTGTGATTGGTTCGTGTGTCACCCTGTGCGACCACGCGCACAGTGCAACCTCACAGTAATGTTTGTAAATACGGACGTAAGAGTATTTGATACTGTGCAGAAATGTCGGAAGATCAATTTGGTACTCGTACTGAATCAAACTTCGCGGTCGTAGCTTTTGCAGTCACATCGCCGCGTCGTAGTCTTTCTACCTCGTAGCTCGTAGTCTTTCGTAGTTGTTATCGTAGTATAAACTAAAGCTATAGTCAAATTTAATAATTTTTACATATAATTAACCGTTACATTTTTTATTATATGTAGTAGTGTTTTAAATCCTCTTGAAGTTTGTTCAGACAATATTGTTCTCTAGACAATTAAAATAAAATTGTATCCAGTAAACAAAACTTCTAAAACCGATATTATGTTGATGCAAATTAGACTGTGTCGCGGGAAGTACCTGGATGCAAGCGGCGCAGGACCGGTCTTTGTGGAAATCCTTGGGGGAGGCCTTTGTCCAGCAGTGGACGTCTTTCGGCTGAAACGAACGAACGAACGAGACTGTGTAAAACATAACAAATTATTCGATGCTGAAATTTCCAATACCTTTCCATCAAGAAATTATCGCGTTAAACAAGTGTCGCCCATCGATACGCGTCTCGTAGAACATAATGGATTTAATTTATACGTCCTGGAATTGAACGCCGCGGGAAAATTAACCAGAACGAACCACAGGCAGAGAAATATACCACAGAGATCCCGTAAGAAGGCTATCTTTAGAAATATCGGAAATATTTCTAAAGATAGCATAACTTCCAAGGAATAGGTAAACTTCGTTCGTTCGTTCGTTCGTTTCAGCCGAAAGACGTCCACTGCTGGACAAAGGCCTCCCCCAAGGATTTCCACAAAGACCGGTCCTGCGCCGTTAAAAGTTAAACTTACTTAAGTCAAATATTACCATATTTTGAGTCTTGATTAATTAATGAGAACGATAATAAAGGCAACAATAGTCCAAATTACAGTATCAGACTGCCAATTCGATAGCTACTTCCTCGTTGTTCGCTAGACTTATGGAGCCCAAGCCAACTATGAGGTCACACAGTGCGCGTGGACGCACAGGGTGACACACGAACCAATCACAGAGCTCTTTTCAACGCTGTGCGTTCGATTTGCTGCATAGTTTTTGAATACGGGCGTTAGTAAGAGCTGAATAATTTTAATTGCTTTTTTTGTGCCTACACTATTTTATTTGCTCTTATTCTAGTAGTTACTACACTGGCCTAGAGTGTAGTACTACTTACTACTATTCGTAATTCCTTCATCTAAAGTACCACCACCTCTGTTGAGCTAACTTATCTATGCTCCTGTAAGCGTGGGTCGTGGCATCTCTCCAAGTGTGATTGAATTAAACTGTGAGTATGCTCACCCGAATACTGAACATCTGCTTGCATCTTTTAAGCATTTGCCATGTTTGGACATAGTTAGCATATTTCAGATCGACCCTTGAAACTACGTAGTCATTCAAATAAACATAGCAAAGTAAATACCTAAATGTTATAATTATGCTGAATAAAGGTATTCTATTCTATTCTACTTACAAAAAAGCTATTTTTAACTGACTTCAAATGAGTACGTTCTCAATTCGTCTGTACGACTTCAAAGATGTGATTCACGAAGTTAATTGTTCTAATAAACAAATATGTTTTTACTTCTCAGTACAATATTGCTGGTCTATATTTTGACATGTTTATTAAACAATATCATCAATATTTATTTAATTGCCACTCCTAGTAAAAGTTAATTGCAAACTTGCCAAAATCAAAACTGCGTGAGAATCACAAAACAGAAGTGGGCAAAAACACTTCTCGTAATTTGTTACAAACGTAGAATGTGGGTACGTGGCAATAAAGCCTCGTGAGTTAAACCAGACGCGGAACTTGCCAACAGGCTGGGGTTTCTCGCCACAAATAAACGAACATACGAGTATATCTATATATATGTTACGGTCAAAGTGATAAATGTGAAAATTATGAATAATCGCCGGTTATTACGAATAATTACCGCATGATTTGGTAAATGTGATTAATATGAGGTCATTTATGTGTGTATAAAACTAAATAGGCGGCTTAGGGGTGGCCCAAGGGCCACCCCCGCCGCACCTTAACCTATTTTTCACTTTAAATCAAAACATTATGTTATAGGCATCATGGAAAAGTAATATTATGCAAGAAACATTCCAAACTCATTATGCCAAATTATATATGATATCAAAACGTTCAAAAGTTTGGCTGTACACGAGCACGTACACAAGATGTTGTTCTCTTGTATGAAATTTGTTAGTACTAAGGTTGAATTATTAAATAATCACAGTTAAATGTGATTAATTTATCACTTTTACCGCGACTGTCGGTAATTATTCATAATAACCGGTTATTATTAATAATTTTCAATTTATCACATTAACCGTAACATATATATCTTATATAAAAGCGAAAGGTCACTGACTCACTCACTCATCACGAAACCTCAGAAACTGCAAGTGCTAGGAGTCTCAAATTTTAGATATGAGTTCCTTTTTGAAAGTAGTTGCTCACTAAGACGGGTTTTTGCAAAATTGAACCCACAAGGGAGAAGCGACACGGTGCAGTGCGGTCGCGGCGCGGCGCCGGAGCGGTGCCGCTGCGGCGTCCTGCCTAAAAAAATCAATGATATGCCATACGGTGCGTTCCGGCGCCGCGCCGCACCGCAGGTACACCCCGCACTTTGATTGAGCGAGACGGTGCCGTTGCGGCGCCGCATAGCACGATATTGTGTACAGTGATGCGGCAAAATGTTTGCGGTGCGGCACCGCACCGTGTGGCTTCGCCCTAAGGGGGTAAAACGGGACCCACGCGTACGAAGTCGCGGGCGGCCGCTAGTTTATTTATAGCCATACACGATGAGGGCTTCAGACGCTGGCTTTTTAAAACACTGCAAAATTGCAGTTATTAGTTTTGTATAAACAAGCGTGTTGCACTTGGTAATTATGTAGTTTTAAGGTTTAGGTAATGTTTAGTTTCACTCGTATTTGCTCATTACTGTTAATTAAAGAAATACTAATTTTGTTCAAAAATACTCAACTTATTATAGGTTAACTTATTATACCTTAAAAAAACGTTTAAAAAAAGCGTGAACCAAAGTATTAAAATAAATGAAATCTCGTAGTTTGCTACGACGCGTAGTAGCAAACCTAGACATCGTAGCTTCGTAGTCCGTAACGCAACGGTTGCTACACAATGTTAACCAAGTAACTGAACAGTGAACAATATTTCATCTTATTTAGAGTGTCTAAATAAGATGAAATATTGTTGTTTCGTACATACGAGTAAGTAAACGTATGTTAAGGTACTCAAGTTGACTTATTTCTCAGAAGTAGAGCAAGACCTCCTTTACCTCCATTATTATTCACATACTATATCTTAAAGTAGTAAACGGTAAGCAGTCACACAATCCAGGATTATCGTTAGATGTGCTAAATCTAATACTAACCTACCTAGAAATCATCCATATCACGCTCTCGGTTCTTCCAAGCGAGTGCTGGTCCCACCTTCTATAGTGTGTTTGGGATAGGGCTAGCGATAATATAATTTAAGGCGATGTTGTGCAATTTTATCGACAAAAATTCCCCCATATGTGGGACTACCCTCTTGGAATGGGAAGGGCTTCATCATCATCATCAACAGCTCTTTACAGTCCACTGCTGGATGAGCCTCCAGTTTTGCCATAATCTCCACGCTTGGTAGGCGGGTTGGAGTTGGAGAAAGTCACATAAAAAATAATTTTAAAAAAGCCCGCTCCCCTTCCATTACAAGAGAAGGGTAGGCCCATATATGGGGGCATTTTTGTCGATAAAATTGACATAATAAAATCGCCTTAAATTATCGCTAGCCCTATCACTGTATTGACAGAGGCGTTCGAGCCACAATAAATTTCACACGGTCCGCGGGATCATAATAGACTTAGATACTACGGACGTACTCCAAGCAAGGTTTGTGTTCACAGGACGAAACGTTTCGACTATAATCCGGCTTTGGTTCTAGGCTTTAGTTGGATCGTTTTTAGAAATCCATAATAGTTTGAATGGAAGGCACGACGGACCATTCATAAAAGCGTTAAGTGGGAAGTTTATATTCAGTAGATTAATTTTAAAGGATCACCCACTATCAATAGGGTTCAAATTCTCCGAACGAAAAGTTTCGGAATTCCTATTAAAGTAAATACCTATATACTCGTACAAGCGGCCGCCTGCGACTTCGTACGCGCGGATCCCGTTTTACTCCCTTAGGGGTAGAGTTTCGTAAAATACTTTCTTAGCGGATGCCTACGTCATAACATCTACCTGCATGCCAAATTTCAGCCCGATCCGTTCAGTGGTTTGGGCTGTGCGTTGATAGATCACTATGTCAGTCAGTCAGTCAGTCAGTCACCTTTGGGGCACACTGAAAACCAGCGTCGTGGCCTCCCTCACCGGGGGCCATGGCATATGCTGAGTGGGGTCCCATTGCGATGGACATCGCTGTGCGACAGGGTGGCACTGCTCAGTTTTACTTTCACTTTCATTGTATGTTTTATGTCACCTATGTCTTATTTACTTTTTTTTTCTATTATTTACATCTTTTGTCTTCTGTGATGTCCATGGCAATAAATGTTTCTTTCTTTCTTTCTTTCTTTGAGTTATATTTAGATATCGCATTTTTTTATAAGCTGATACTACTAGAGCAATAATATCTATCCCAACTAATATTATAAATGAGAAAGTAACTCTGTCTGTCTGTCTGTCTGTCTGTCTGTTACGCTTTCCCGCTTAAACCTCGCAACCGATTTTGATGAAATTTGGCATAGAGATAGTTTAAGTCCCGGGAAAGAACATAGGATAGTTTTTATCCCGGTTTTTGAAACAGGGACGCGCGCGATAAAGTTTTTCTGTGACAGACAAAATTCCACGCGGGCGAAGCCGCGGGCGGAAAGCTAGTTTCATATAAACAAGATAAGTTGCTTAATATGTACTTCATATAAACAAGATATTATGCATAATTATTGCATCTTGCTGCTGCTAAGCTTCTTAGATATTACGTGGGAGGTAGGAACTCGATATTCCGAGTCTACGAGTACATGCACGTTAACCAACTGTGAGCCAAAAGCAAGAACCACAGCAGCGTATCATGTACATTGTACGTCTAGATATTCTAGGGAACACTTAGGCTGAGTTGCACCACCAAACTTTGACCGTAACTATAACGATAACCGGTGTTTTTTGTATGGATTTTGACAGATTTTTGTCGTTTGACAAAGTTTTAAAGTAAGATGTTGCAACCCAGACTTAGTTCTGTGTGAACACAGAGTTTATATGATGCACGTGCTCACTCAGGATTTGACATACATTTGAAGAAAACAGATTCAACGTGACAAAGTATGTAAATAAGACACGTGCGAGTCGCACTCGTATCGTATAAGTCCTAAACTTTTAGCCCCTGGTACAAGGGTTAGTCCCATTTTTAGGGTTCCGTAGTCCTGACAAGGAACCCTTATTTAGTCTATAAACTTTCTTAAATCGATTATAGAAACAAATAATCGTCAAAAATATACGTTTCTTGTATGGAACCCTTTTTTTAAATTAATTTTAAATTTTTATACCGGCTTAGAAATAAACATTATTTAAAAATTTACAGTTCATGTGATTACAACCCAGACATGGCAGACAGACAGCAAGAAAGTATAATATAGAATGTCATTAACACCCTTTGGGTACGAAGCCCTCATAACGTTTATTTTTAAACAGTACCATTTATTTATTAAATTAAAAATTTATCGCATTTGTATTTTCTAAGTTTCTCGGTTTTACTCTATTATTGTTATCAGAGTAAAATAGAGAATATAAGAGACAAAATTAAAAGGCAATTTCACCCAGTCAGCCGCTAACGAAATTCCACATTTACAAACAATAAATCAGAAATAGACACGAGAGACCCGCACCATTTCCAAGATTTGTATTCCACCCGTGTTTCCCTCTACTGTCAATATACCTACATAAATGGATAATGCAAATATTTATGGAACTTAGTCAATACAAAATAATTTCATAGAGACACTGTAGGTACACACGGCCACACTGTTAACTATCCATTTCCGTTTTTGCTCTCGCTCTCATCAAATGGTGATTCTTTGCGATAGAACGAGACGACATAAGTGCCACTTGTGGTCTAAACTGAATAAATATTTTTGATTTTGATTTTGATTTTGATTTCGACATGACAGGCAATGGATAGTTAACACTGTTACCGGTGGTACTGTAATCATATGAGCGTGACTTTAAAAATGCTATAATTTTGTGCTAACGATGAAGATTAGCAAATTTCATTCAAATCGGTTCAGTAGTTTTGACGTGAAAGCGAGTACTTTCATAAACCTTTCATCCCTCTTTTCAACCCCTTACAACCCCTTTTTTGCAATAAAAAGTAGCGTATGTCCTTTCTCAGGCTACAGAGTGTTTACTGTGTACCAAATTTCATTCAAATCGGTTCAGTAGTTTTGACGTGAAAGAGAGACAGACAGAGTTACTTTTTCCCATTTATAAATATTAGTATGGATTTGCATTGCACGAATTATTTTGTTGTGTGTTGTTTTACTAGTGGGTGGTTCACCACGATAATCGAGCGACGTCGGCGGGGAGCACACCTACGTTTTCGGACGTCAAATTTTTAGTACCAAATAAGTAAATATTTTTTCTTTCAAACGGCCAGTCCGACGCCTACACCGTTCAGCTATAGTGGCTGTGATAGCAAATAGATGAAACTTTACTATATTATTGTTTATAGCCCAGAATATCACATAGGCTATAATTTATGACGATCTGTAACAAACTGAATTTCACACGGGTGAAGCCGCGGGCAAAAGTTAAGTAGTTAGAAATGTTTTGATTGCATATCCATCACAAGCATCTCTGGTCTATGACACATCTTTTGAACTTTTGCTGCGCTAACTTTAAAGACTATTTCTCATCACATTTCAAGTGGCAATTGCCTCTCCAACTTGCCTCTCTGTTGCAGTCGTATAAAGTTGAATTTGCGCCTACGGCATCGAGGCTAGGATGTGAGAAGATAAGAACTTTCCCGTCTGATGTTGTTCGCGATAGTTGTCTATGCTTGATTGAGTCGTTTGCCCCAGTTTCTCGAGTCTGTGAGAGTCTGTAGTATTTCTTCATGATATCTTAAGTGTCACTAAGTTTTGATGGAAAGTGCAATATCGCCTTTAATTTTCAAATAAAAAATTAGGTAAGGGTTAATTTAACATTTAAATTTATTATTTAATAAATTTGCGCTTAAAGTTCCTTAAAATTTGGAATGTTTAACTTAGAAAATTCACAAACATATTGTAATGCCAAAACCAACATCTGTCATCAGAAATATAATATTTCTTATCCCAGTTTTCTCAATCCGTTTCCGCTTTGGATTTAAAATAAAACTACTTTTATATCGGCGCTCGAGACAGCCGGTTAGTCAATCTCCCGTCTTGGAAAGCCCCCTATTCAAAATGTATGTTGAGGGATTTTCAGGGGAATAACCGACGCCGGAGACGCCTTGCAATATTGATAGCTTACGAATTGGTTCATTTGTTTACATTTCTTCCATAAAAGTACAATTTGCATCAGTCAAGTAACTTACTATTGAAAATGGTAGATTTATTCCCAGTTTCTGTACAAATATTATGTCAAAACATTCACCTTGTCGTCATATGTAAATTTTCTGGAACTAACTTCGATATCGCTCGATACACAAGTAACATTTGTATAAAATACATTACGTTGTAAAATCGTACCTATTACAATTACCTTAGATGCCATTATTGAGCTTGGTATGCTGTCTGTACAACTTGTAACTGCTTGATGCATAGCCAATATTGTTGCAACCGCTTCGATGGCCCCCCTGAGACGTGGCGCTCCCTCGACTGGTGTTGGCTACACGCTACAGAATACCAAGTTTACCTCAAAGTCTAAGAGAATACTCTAGAATTCACGTCCTACTAGACAAGACATATGGAGCGGAGACGTGGACGTTACGGTACGAAAAACAGGCCAATATACAATAGAATAGAAGGAATACTTTATTTGGGAACAAATTGCATTCACGTTCGTCAGGGAAAAGAAAGCCAAAAAACATACACTCTACGAATAGCATTAGGGTATTGGCAATGTCCAATCTAGTTATTTAATTTTTAGCGTTAAGAGTCGCATCTCAAACTAATTTGAAAATTATAAATCACTTGAAAAAATCGTGGGTTCAATTCCCGCCTTAGGCAGTTCGATTTTTCCAAGTGATTTATAATTTTCAAATTAGTTTGAGATGCTACTCTTAACGCTAAAAATTAAATAACTATGTAAAAGAGCTGTTTCATCTTAACTGACAGTTAAATATTTGCAACAATATTTCTGTTAGATGTAGGGTAGGTATACTTAACATTGATGAAACAAACGCTGGCCGTAACAGCGTATTACACTTGAAAATTTCGACGGGTTCATCCAGTGTCTAAGTAGCTCAGTGGGAAGAGCAGTCGCCCGGCAAGCGGAAGGTCGTGGGTTCAATTCCCGCCTTAGGCAGTTCGATTTTTTCAAGTGATTTGTAATTTTCAAATGTCCAATCTGTTGTAGGGGGAGGATCACCAGGTCCAAAAACACAAAAGCCGGACATGTGACCGGCAATAAATGTATAGTTTCACGAGTAAGTACTATCATCATCGGTTGCCCAACGTCCTGATCCGTGCGCTTCATATTATTCTGTGGCTCGACTTTCGCCAGGCGCGAATAAAAAGCCTATCAAAAGCCGGACAGGCCGGACAAGACCGTAAAAAGCCAAACGTGTCCGGATAAAGCCGGACACCTGGCAACCCTAGTCGGAAAGCAAGCGCTTCTCTGCTCAACTTTAATTAGGAGTAGCATGCTTCGAAGTTCGTTATAATTATCAGCCACACTTCAAGGCTATTGTTTAGCCTTACTGACTGACATATCAGGTTTGCCAGTATAAGCATGATGGCTTATATTTGGCTATAGTAGCTTTTGATAGTGCTGTCTAGAGCATGCTTTAGTGAAACCATAATGTGCTACCATCTTAGAGCTAATAGCTATAATTTGGTGGTATCCTGCATTGGAAGAGGTCATTGACCAGTTTATAACTGACATTATCTTATTTGAAAATATAATAAAAAATGTAATAGCCTTTAATACACCAGGGATTTCCTTCTAAATT
This sequence comes from Ostrinia furnacalis, assembly GCF_004193835.3. Lineage (NCBI taxonomy): Eukaryota > Metazoa > Arthropoda > Insecta > Lepidoptera > Crambidae > Ostrinia > Ostrinia furnacalis. The sequence continues at coordinate 112,860 of NW_021134379.1, read as the reverse complement.
AAACACTTGCGTATTGGGAAAGCCTGCTTGCTCTTTCTGTGAGTTGAAATTACATTTTTGTCTAAAAATAACATACCGGGTAGGTATTGTAATTAAGTGTACTTGCGTGGGTGTGTGCCTTTATGTGAGCGTAACATACGTAAATAAGTGTCTGAGGGAATATAACTTCGATAAATTGTGAGAACCCACAAGGTAGACCGACGACCTCATAAAGGTTGGAGGAAGGAGGAAATCATTGGGGTAGGCCTATGTTCAGCAGTCGACGTCCTGTGGCTGAAATGGTGATGATGATGATGAAATTGTAAGAATATGCATAGCTTATTGTTGATATGATGGCAAAATGAATAATGATACAATTTTCTCTGTAACCTTGTGAAGTGAAAAGCAGGGTATAAAATATTTAAAAATTCTCTTTGTTCAATGAATTAAGCCTTGATCACACGTACCGAGCAAACGGGCGAGACAGTGCTCTCGTCAGAGTACTCGGTGTGTATGAACATTACGCCGAGTGCTCGGCCGAGCGCTCGAGTATGTGACTCGCTCACCCAACTGTCTCGACCGAGTAAACATTTTACTGTCTCGCCCGTTTACTCGGTACGTGTGATCAAGGTTTTAGTGTATAATGGGTATTGGTTATACAGGTTCATACAAGCGGCGTAAAAAACAAGGTAACGCGCTCCTTTACAACGCCGGCCATAATAACCAATCATTTTGTAGTATTCCGTGGAAAATTTGAGTTTCATGATATATTTTTCACTCTTTTAGCAATTTTCCAGCTCGAATAATTCTGCTGTACTTATTGATGCGAGTGTCTGATAGTTCTTTCGCGAGTAATTTAGCAATAATTATTGTGGTTCGACATGAAATAATACGCACATAAGTAATCATAGTTTTGGATATGAAGGTATTACTCGATTCTTATTTGTATCAAATGATGAAGCTGATTAGTTGAGAATCCAAATGCAGTACTGTGTATTCTAACATATCTAGCGGGGGATAAAACTTTCTATCTCCTCACTCTCACTCCCTTTCTCTCTCTGCAGGCTTCCAGGTGATCACCAGATTTGGTAGTTTGCTTCCGCAGTAGGACTCCAGCAGTTCTAGCTACTGCTAGTACACTCTACCGAATCTTGAAACGAGCTATTGTAAGTGTGTTTAACCCCCTATGTATAATCCCCTTATTTCTAGAAATACACACTCTGGAGCTTTATAATATATTCTTGGCATAAAGTTAAATTCAGTCTAAATACGTTACATGAACTGCTCTAACCTATGCTTTCCTCTGTAACTAGATTCAGTTGCTGTTTAATAGTTTCCAAGAGATATTTTGACACTTCCGAATTGTGGTAGGTCTGCTGTAACGTTTTGTAGCGAAAGAGCTGGAGAATACGCTTTGAAATGCCGGTGGACGTGACATTTATGGAGCGCAGCCGCCGGTTTTTTAGTGCTTGCGCCTTACAAAGCATCGCGTCGGCATTTTTGACACAATCTACCACTGCAATTTGAGTTTTTAAGCCATTTTTGCTTACCTAGGCTTTTTAAACTTTTTATAAAACACGAGTATTTATTTAATGGTAGATTTCGATCTACAAACCGATCACAAATAATAACTTAGGTACTTATTAACTGAATTCTAAAGTTGAGCTTAAGATGATATTGTCTTAAAGTAAACTTTACAACAACAAGGGTTACCAATTCTAATTAGACTTCATTGCCAATTGAATAATGTGAATATTATAAACTTTATTTGATAATAATTAAATGTCAGATTATTAAATGCAACATACAAATAAGTAGTCCATAGTTTACCTTATGTAGCAATATGGCATTAAAGCTTAAATAAATAAATAGTTTCATACAATGATGTCACTGCCACTAATTGTAAACAGCACGTATATTCCTTGAACCGCAAATCCTATATTTGAGGATATTAATCCTGTATGGGTCAACTGTAGTAATGGGCATAATCCGGTGTCAAGGACGTTTATGTGTTTAATATGTTTCGTTAGCTAGTAGCTATAAGTAGTTCGGCTTTGTTTGCGGTAGGTTTGATAGTTTCAAACATAATATACGAGTAGGTACTAAATTTTCTACTTGGAGTCCTGTTAATAACAATCTTTCGAAGAACAGATTAGTCTTAGGCCCCTCGCCCACGGCGACTTTTTGTAGCGATGCAGTAGCGATTCTATTGCGCGTTCGCATCGATATAGTCGCAATGCGGTCGCTAGCTGTGTGCCCTCGCCCACATAAACGCGCTTCTGTCGCGATTCAGCAACCCTCCCCGATTTCGTTTAACACGGTAGCGCGTTTACATCGTATCGATGTCGCACTGCTGTATCGCGTTAGTAGCGCTTTGGCGTCGCTTCTGTAGTGCGTTGCCCTAAAATTACGCGTAATATACCTACAATAGAACATGCAAAACTCCTCGTATACCTACCGTATCGTACCTTCAAACTTTCATCGCAAGTCAGGTGTAGGATAACGGGCGAAATATTTACTATACCTTAAGTTGGTGATACTACAATACTGGTAAGTGATTAAGTATATGTTTATGTATAGTACTTATTTCTTTGCCACGCTATGTAGCTTAAATGGCTATTGGTAAGACTTTGTTTGACTTTACTTTTCAAAACCACTCGACTCTGCTTCAATTAGATAAATAAATTCAACTAGGTAGCCGTAAGCACCGCGCTCTCGACGATTGTCGGGTACTTATCTAAGTAATATAATTTGCGAGAGTAGTTTGTCTATTTGTATTATTTGTACTGCAGAATGGCCAAGTCTATTTTTGTAGGTCTGTTTTTAAATACTTATTCAAATCAATAAGCAAAGTAAACCACTGACTACAAAAACTTTGTTTCTGAAAATCAAAGTTTATCTAATAGAGAAAAACGAATACAAATAATATCTAAGCTACAAGGCTAAGACTAATTAGAAAAATCTATATTGTTGAAAATCATGCTTTAATCATGACCATTTCCTAGATGCATCAATAAAAAATCAAGTAACCATTTTTAGAATCGGAACATATTTCTTACTGTACAAGCGAAGTAGGAACAGTACCTCTAGTAGGAAAAACTTTAGAGTTCGTTTCGTTGCGTATTCAAAGTGTCATCGAAAAATTTTGTATGAAAAATTAAACAGCGCCCCCTATATTATAGCCGCCCTAGGGGGCGCTGTTTAATTTTTCATACAAAATTTTTCGATGACACTTTGAATACGCAAACGAAACGAACTCGAAAGTTTTTCGTACTAGAGGTACAGTACCTCTAGTAGGAAAAACTTTCGAGTTCGTTTCGTTGCGTATTCAAAGTGTCATCGAAAAATTTTGTATGAAAAATTAAACAGCGCCCCCTAGGGCGGCTATAATATAGGGGGCGCTGTTTAATTTTCCATACAAAATTTTTCGATGACACTTTGAATACGCAACGAAACGAACTCGAAAGTTTTTCCTACTAGAGGTACAGATTACGGCACTGTCTATGATATCAAGAGCTTTAAGTTTAGCAAGTTCGAGCAGCGAGCCTCACACGGACGATCGATCTGAGTGAAAAGCTTCAAGATTCCCGAAATAACGGCACAAACTTCGAAGCTTTAGGGTAATTTGCAAGAGAAAGTCATCCACCCTTTTAAACAGTTTAACTATATTTTACAGATATACATTTTATGTATATTGTTTTATAAGCTTTCATGGTCACTGACAGAATATTTATTACTGACGGAATTGTAATTAAGACATGGTAGAATCCCATCAATAATAATTATTTTACAGATATAATAATGAATGTTACTACGCTTGCAACTGAATATACCTACACTACTTCTGTTTAATGATAGTTTTATGTATCAAAAACGTGTATCTGTTTTTATTTATTGTTGCGGAATAAGAAAATGCTGTTCATTTATTGTTGTTCATAACAAATGAGGACGCAAACGAACATAAAACAAAAAGACACTGTTTGATCAAACCATACTTAAGCCTGTTTGTTTTTGTTTTATTTACCATGCATTATGCCAACATTCGATACAAAGTTTGTTATTTGTAGTAACTACCTAGCTATTGTTTCGTAACTTAATAATCTTTGTAAGTCTATAATACAATAATGAATAGCAAAATGTGTTGGTAAGCGCATAACTCAACAACGCCAATTTTTTTAAAATGTTTGTTGAAGTCCAGGGATGGTTTTTACGGCGAGAAAAATTCGAGTAATTTCCGAGTCAACCCCTAAAACGGGGTCCACGCGTACGAAGTCGCGGGCGGCTGCTAGTAGACTAGACAATAAATCCTTAAAATAAAACAGAATCACTCACACACTGTTTCACACTTGCCAAATTAGAGTCGAGTGAAGACAATCAAAGTATACATGTATTGCATACATGTTACAAGTGATCTGTCAACGTCGCAAGTGCTGTACACATTTACACAACGTTGTAGCGCCTGAATAAATAAAGACTTCATCAGGGCAAGTCTTTACATCAACTTTAATCGGTCCAAGCGTAGGTTTTAGTAGATCGTAAGGATACATAGCGTTGAATTGGTATTATAAATAACTTCAGGTATATGTTATAAACTTTAATCATCATTATCATCATCATCATCTCAGCCATAGGACGTCCACTGCTGAACATAGGCCTCCCCCAATGCTTTCCATGTTGCCCGGTTGGTAGTGCCCTGCATCCAGCGCCTTCCTGCTACCTTTATGATGTCGGTCCACCTTGTGGGTGGACGTCCCACGCTGAGTTTTCCGGTACGCGACCTCCACTCCAGAACCTTGCTGCCCCATCAGCCTTCAGTTCTGCGTACTATATGCTATATGTGTTATAACTTTAGGTAAGTATTCTTTGCTTTATTAACGTGACGCAGTAATTCTTGAATTTTTTTTACTTACCTACCCAAGTATGTAATATTTTTACCCTCATTGTCACATAAGCGCGACTCTAAAATGGATAATAGCTTTATTTTCTTCTAACATACGTTCATTCTTGCGAGGAAAATCTCGTTTAACGTCCTCTCTTCCAGTCTTGCAAACCTAAATCTATAGCTAAAATACCTTTTAAAGTTACTACATGAATTGAGGAAACCAATTCCTTTAAACTAGCACCCTTGAGTTAGAAAATGATGTTTGAATGGTTTTCATGAAACACGTTTCAATTACTTTCAGTATAAGGTGTGAGGTATACTGTAACCTGTTTTCAAAATGAAGTTCTCTTCTATGGTAATTCGGCTGACACTAGTAAACAGTTGTGTAGACCTTAATGAACTGTGTAGTGAACTGTCCAAGAGCCTTTATAGGCACCTTTGTGCATCAAATAAACTGGGAACAAACAAAGTCGGTTGATGCAGGTTCATTTCCCGCCCACCACGAGTACACGTGCACCCAACTTACATTTTACCAGAGGAAAATAAACCTAATATACACTACTATAGGGCACACACTGTAGTAGTGTATTAGGCTTATTTTCCACAGGCCATAAACAAATAAACTGATGGTTGGAGATTTTATTCGCCATCACACAGCGAAGGGTATTTTAGTATTAAACTAGCGGCCGCCCGAGACTTCGTACGCGTGGATCCCGTTTTACCCCCTTAAGGGTGGAGTTTCGTAAAATCCTTTCTTAGCGGATGCCTACGTCATAACATCTACCTGCATGCCTTTCAGTCCGATCCGTCTAGTAGTTTGGGCTGTGCGTTGATAGATCACTATGTCAGTCAGTCAGTCACCTTTGAGTTATTTAGATTTAGATTTTCATTTTATAAATATGGGTGTCTTCACAAATACAATTGTATATAACAGTAAACATTCCGTTATCCAAGCTGTTGAAACAGGTGCAATTTAGTAATTTTGTAGCCAATAATTTCAACCAAACTATAGCTGTAGGGTATTACTTTTGTAACAGTAAAACTCTCAGTAAAACTCATTTATTTCTGTAAGTAGGCTTTAAAAAAGCACTGTTACACGTCCCTGTATTAACCCTACCACTGCTTCAGGACAATAAATGGGCCAGTGCTGAGAAGAAGCAGCGCAAGATACTTTGTTAATGTGCTAATATTTTAATATTAAAAACATACCTCAGTAATATAGGTAACTGGTAGATTGAGACCTTAAAGTTAATAATTAACTTTATGATTGAAACAGAGACTGATACCCAAGGCATTGGATTTTCTTGTGAAGCTATTTCCATTTGAATTTGTAACTGCCCTAAAGCAGTTTTGATCTTATGTAAGCACCTAAGTAGGTACCTAATAAAATTACTTATGTTTCACTTCTAAATGAAGAATAAGACTAAGCTTCAATTTTCGTTAGTTGTCGTTCCTGAATCCCGTCCTGAGGGCAATTGTTATTTAGGGATTTATCAAAAAATCTATCTAGTCTCGTGCAGAGGATACATTTTTAAGATAAGTATTATATAATTATCCTTGAACCAATTAAGCGTAGCAAGACTAGGGCTGGGTTGCACCATCTTACTTTAGCTTCGACAAACGTCAAAAATCTGTCAAACTCCATACAAAATACACCAGTTATCGTTAAAGTTATGGTCAAAATTAGGTGGTGCAACTCAGCCTAGTTCATGCTACGCTTAATTGGTTCATTTGGTTCAATTGGTACATGAAGCAATCTAATATGATTTCTGGAACAATCAATACCTTCACATTTTGTTTTGAAACCTCGCTTGGAAGCTGCGAGCGTTCGTGGAAAAGAAATACCCACAAAATATAGCAACTTAGACTGAGTTGCATCACCTAACTTTAACCGTAACTTTAAGAATAACCGGTGTTTTTTGTATGTAGTTTGACAGATTTCTGATGTTTGTCTTTAAAGTAAGGTTTCAGAGTGTTGGAAAATTCAAAATCGGAGCAACCACATTATGAGATCACCCTTGTTATTATGACATGTTGGTTTAAACTTTAACTGTAACTTATATAGTTTGTCTGTTAACTACCAGCACAAATACTAATTACTTACTATATTAAACTCCAAAGACTAAAAATAATTCTTGATACGATGAATAACAAATACTAAATGCCCTCTATTTCGATATATTTTTAGTCACAATAATAATAATCCTGACATTGCACTTAATCCTTACGTAGTATTGGTTTAGTTATTAGTTTAGCTGGGTCTATGCGATGGAATTATAATCTCAGTGTGAACATTAGACTAATAATCTTCTTTTATTACAACTAAATAGAACGACCGATATCGCGTTATACAACCTTCTGTCACGGTAATACTATCTATACAGTAGTCCAACTCGGCTATATTTTTGAAATAAATGTCAACAGCCGCGCGGTACGTCACCGTATGACAACATGCGATAGGGCTGCCCACCTGCAGACTCCATTTTCATTACATCTGCCTACTTAGAATTTCTATCTAGTTTTGTGATTGTAATTTTTCATTTTATTTAGACAAATAAAATACTTTGTGAATGAAATAGGATAAAAAGATGATAGATGCATGTTGTTTTGTGATTAGTAGATTTAATAATAAAAAAATATTTGTGTTAAGATTTAGTAACAAATCTTATAAATTTGCGACCGTAAAATGTATGCGCCCTCGACTGAGGCGTACAAAATGCTTGATTATTATACAGGGTGTTAGGTAAATGGGTTTTGAAACGGACACTAGCCCATGTTAATATGTGCATATAAATGATATTATTATGGTGAAGTCAGAAAATTGATACCATCATTTTAATAATTTTAATTGTCATACAAATCTGATTTTATAAATTTTATTTTGTATGAAAATTATAAAATATTAAAATGATGATATCACTGACTTCACCATACCATTAACATGCAATTGTTACATGGGCTAGTGTCGGCTTATAAACCTATTTACCTAACACCCTGTATTAATAGGTACTTGTAATTATTTTTGTAAAAAAAGCACTTACTGTTTAAAAACAACACATCATCCGTTTATTACTGTGACACATTCGCGACACCCCCGACTTTTGCATGTCGAGAGCATACCGAGATTTGAATTTCGAAGGAAAGCTCGCGTTTCGTCCGTTTATATGAAGTTACAATACTGTATGATAGTATTACCGTGCTTCTGTACCTAGGTACTTGTTTGTATTTAATTAGCCTTTGTCTATCCAAGTAATAAGTAATCGATAAACGGATCAATTTAGCGTTTGACTGGTTAATCTGGTGGCCATATTGTGATGTGGTGAGGTTGGCGGACAAATGTTCAATATGTGGATTGGTGACGCCACTGCACCGCAAAGCAAGTGAGCGGTGAACCGCAGTGCAAGCCTATTACGTTAGCCTATTACAGTTAAGCTTCAACCACACCAACCGATAACCGGTGTATTTTTTATGGAGTTTGACAGATTTTTGACGTTTGTCAAAGTTAAAGTAAGATGGTGCAACCCAGCCTAAGCTTCAACCACACCAACGCGTACAGATCGCCATCGCCGGCGCGATCATAGGCCAATGAAAGATCGCGCGACCAATGACAGTCCACTAAACCAATAAGCTTAATGTGGCAATGTAGTGGAAGTGATGGAACAATGTTTTAGATGAATGATGTAAAGGAAATACTCATGCAAGAAGCAAAACTGTGAGAGATGAGTTCACATTTATAACGCCGTGGCGTAGTTAAAACGTTTTTCCGAACTGGTTTTGGGAAGAAAATGGAATAAAAATACACTTAGGGTCAAATGGGCGAACTTGTATTCTTAAAATGACCTTACCTATAATACACACTCGAAGTTTGTCTAACCTTCCGCCAAACACCCTGTATAATGAAATGATTCTATTATTTTATCGTATTCAAAAATCTCCAATAATGCGTGACAGTATTTTAGTAAGAAATAATTTCTTCCTTGAGCGTGTTTTACAGTTTCTTGAGCAAAATACAAGTTTTCATTTTAATACCATATTAATTGCAGATCGTTGGCTGGTTTGCTGCAATTTTGCTAAGGAAAATACTGTAAAAAAATTAAAAAAAACATCCACTAATTAGCTATATTTTTGTTGCAGGGCTTTACTGGCAGATGTTTTGCTGCTTTTTAGAGTAAGTAGTACTAACGAAGTAAAAATAAAATAAATCAGTTTCTTAGGTAATAATTAATGATATTTCTTTTGCTGTTCTGTTCTAGCTGCGCAGGTTAAAGACCTGAATACAAGTAAAAAGTAGGTATTCCATATTTTTATACGGTTAAAGAAATAACAATTCATATGCATAATAAATCATCTTTATACATTTTTACGAGTTAGTATCTCCCAAAAGTTTTATTAAAATAACACTAATTTTTTTACAGCTCAAGATATTCTTAAGGTTTGCGTGTTGAAAGATACCGTTAAACGGCACGTGTTTGTTAAATATTTTACCATTTTGCCAATGCAAAAGAAACCTTACACCTTGAGCAAGTAAAAATATTTTGGATTAAATACATAAGCGTTTTGCTAGTTCAAAATAATATGAGCAAAGTAATTAAAATGAATTGTCTAACTACTTCGTATTTCATACTTTCGTATTTCTCCACTCACGTTAAAATGATTAATATTATGTTGTAAATTCATGGATTTTACCTTTATTTTGTTGATTATTTTAAATTAATTTCGTGGATAATTTGTTAATTATTGAAACTTAATTGGCATGTTGTCGCGTAACAATAAGTTCGCAGAAATCAGAAATTAACGAATATGAATTTTCAATACAATTTCAATACCGTCATCACGTTTACTGTTGTGGTTTATTCGTTAATTAAAATATTTAGTAAAAAAAAATTAATTAAAAGTTAATAAGGTTACCTATTATTAGACTGGCTTGACGTTAGAAACTTATTAAAATAGTTTATAGGTCAAAATATTATTATTTAATATGAAGGAACAAACAATTTTTTTATTCTAGTAATTTTTTAGACTACAAAGAAGAACATACTAGAATGGAAACTGTAATGTACCAAAATTTAGGTTTTAAATAAAGTCAGTACAATTGAAAAAAGCTTTTACCGACACACTTTGTAAAATGGCTCTAATAATCCACTCGGAAAGAGGCTCTACAGTGTAAAAGCCTCTCTTTACGAGAGCGTGGCGCGAAATGAAAATAAAAGCTGATTGCGAGATTGATCACTATTTCATGAAATATTCAAAAGTAGCTTTCCGCCCGCGGCTTCGCCCGCGTGGAATTTTGTCTTTCACAGAAAAACTTTATCGCGTGCGTCCCTGTTTCAAATACCGGGATAAAAACTATCCTATGTCCTTTCCCGGGACTCAAACTATCTCTATGCCAAATTTCATCAAAATCGGTTCAATGGTTTAGGCGTGAAAGCGAGACAGACAGACAGAGTTTCTTTCGCATTTATAATATTATACAGTGTGAGTCACGTTAAAGTGTACATATGAAAATAGACGAAACTAGACCTATTTTTATCGACAAAAAAGAGGTCAAAAAATTTTTGTGATTTTTTTTTAATTTTTTATAGAATTTTTTTTTTCCTTCCAATTACTTATTGTAAAGAAAACGTAATAAATTTTAAAGTAAGCGGTATATCCTGATAAAATAAAAACAGTAATAATGCTAAATAACAGGAGATACTAAAAAAATACATGAAATACCCAGAAAATGCCAACAAATAATAAAAAATGATACTTTTTGAAAAAAATCTGCTTAAAAATTTGTATTTTTTTGGTTATTTGATAAATTTCTCCAAAAATTGCCCCTATAACAGGTGGTTTTTATTACTTTTTAATATTTTCTATCGTATTACTTTTGTAAAACCAAAAATCGCATGTCTCTATCCCTAGCACAAAGTTTGCAATGATCGTTTGAACTAAGCTTCTCCGGGCGCGCCATTCAACGCTTTGTTAACAACGAAACTGAAAGTGACTCTAGATTGGTAATTTTGATATAGACAAGTTTGATTTCAAATAAAAACAAAAGATTTAGAAGTAAAATAAGCATTTTAGTTAAAATTAAAATTGTCACTACCTGTAGCGGAGAAAAATGTGGTGGCAGGCCTTTGTTCAAACGATCATAGCAAATGTTGTAATAGGGATAGGGACATGCAATTTTTGGTTTTACAAAAGTAATACGATAGAGAATAATAAAAAGCAATTAAAACCATCTGTTATAGGGGCATTTTTTGGAGAAATTTATCAAATAACCAAAAAAATACAAATTTTTAAGCAGATTTTTTTCAAAAAGTATCATTTTTTATTATTTGTTGGCATTTTTTGTATATTTTATGTATTTTTTTTAGTATTGCCTATTATTTAGCATTATTACTGTTTTTATTTTATCAGGATATACCGCTTACTTTAAAAGTCATTACGTTTTCTTTACAATAAGTAATTTGAAGAAAAAAAATTCTATAAAAAATAAAATAAAAAATTCAAAAAATTTTTGACCTCTTTTTTGTCGATAAAAATAGGTCTAGTTTCATCTATTTTCATATGTACACTTTAACGTGACTCACACTGTATAGTATAGATTAGTATAGATGTAGATTATGATATTTTTGCATGTGTCTATCATTTCGATTGTTCCAAGAAGTCACAAACGTTATGTCAGACGTATTATGACAGACATACCTACTCGTAGCTTAAACAGATTGAGTACTTGATATATTTCATAAGCTCAGCATTTCTATAAGTACCTAAAGATATTATTTATTTGGAGAATTAGGTTAATCCAAGCGTGCATAGAGTCGTTAGTTAGTTTTAAGTAAATACAATAAGCATAATCCAGTCGTAAAAACCCTCTAGATTGGTTTACAGGAGATTTGCAACTTTTTATTAGTTCATGTTTACACCGAAAATACTTATAGGTATCTATGCCACATTTTACTTCAGTAAAGGACCGACGACATCGTAAAGGTAGCAGGGAAGCGCTGGATGCAGGCCGCTACCAATCAATCAACGTGGAAAGCATTAGGGGAGGCATAAGTTTAGCAGTAGACGTCCTATGGCTGAAATGATGATGATGATGATGAAAGCCCTACATTTTTCACAAAACTTAAGCATTTTACACATTTTGTTTTTATGCGAAACAAAAAACACATAAACGTGAGCCGGCTTATATAACAAGTTAATTGCTTGATCGAATGTACCAATTACTACTTATATTACGAATACCTATTTATCAATATTTTACTACCCCATTAATTTCGCAACTTCTACAAGCCATTATTATCCGTAAAATCATTATTTGGCGTTAATAAAGTAGGAGATGCGATGGTCAATACAATATCCGTCTACCCTTCCCGCTCTATCACTTAAGGCAGGCCAGTGATTACGGTGCGACGTGTTTCTCTGAGGCTGCCTGCCGACGATGTTATTAATGCGATTTAATAATTCACTTCTAATAACCTTCTACGGCCGGACGAAGATTAATATAAGGCCGCCTTCAAATTACAACCTCGCCGACGTCTTATGGCCAGCGGCGATGGAACTAAATGGATGACCTATTGGCAAGATTTGAGGTCCTGGTACGATTTGGTTACACAAGGACGTTAAATCAGAATGATTAATAGAAACTTAATGAATTTTAGGTCAAATTTTCAAATTATGAGTCAGGAATGAGAAAAAGACTAAGGTTCGGCGAACGTTAGCGAACATTCAAAATTTAACTCTGTTCGACTTAAGAGCGAACATCAGTGCTCGGTAGGTACTCAATTTTAATGAGCGAAAAATTTCTATAGTAAATTAATATCTTAATTATAATGATCTCTAATTAACTCAAAACTCGATTCGCCGCATTTAGATACGAGTATTTCATTTCAAAATCTACTCATCGCCACTTACCCTACTTGAACTACCTATTCAGTTACAGGACTAACTTTTAATGTAACGGTGGGAACAATTATCTTAAAAGCATACCTACTTGGTACGCTTAAAACCAGTCAATGCAGCCAAGGAATTTTAGCAGTCGCCAAATGTACCCAAAAGAGAGTTTCTGCATTTGAAATAATGTAAACTACAAAACATTAAAGTGTTTCTACAATAACTAACGCGAATTAATGTTAACCGCTATCAAATAAGATAAAACAAGCACACAATTCCACGTGTTTGCAGACTCTAGTGAAATTGTCAGATATTATCTATAACGAAAAAGTTTAATTCAGTTCTGAATTCATACCTACGTGATGAAAAACTTTATCGGGGTATATGAAGTTAAATTACAAAAGTTATCGTGACTGTTAGTGAAAATTTCCAAAATATAGTTTTGGGATTTGAGTGCAAATGACAGAGTCAACATTGGCTGCATAATAGTCTTGAAAATTACCATCAGCCGTTTTAAGAACTGTAGAAGTTAAAAAAAGAACCAACATAAAGATTTGAGAAGATGATTATTTAAACATTGACAAATCAAACAATTTATGCGAGAAAATGATTTAGAAAATAAATAAATTAGTATTAGGTACCTACCTACACCTACCATGTAAGTATGTACTGAAATATTATTTTTACATTTCCAGATATTTATACTGTGTATTGTGGTATTTCCATGGAGATCTCATGCCACAGAACATCCCGCCACACCTTGCCGCCTCGGTCCGGGACTGCTTATTTGAGGAGGTTTCCCCTTATTCACAGCTATCCTACATACTATAGGATGTATCACTATCCGCCACCTGTGACCCGTCAAGTAGCTGAGACACTGTGACACGGCGAGTTTGCACCGCCATAAAATAAGTGCATTGCCCTAGCAGAGGTAGCAGTCTGCTTGCGTTCTACCAGGCGGACCTCAGAAGGAGGCACTCGGCTGTAGAAGCGAATATCTTCGAGCGATCACCAACCCGTCGTTGCTGGCGTTGTGATTAATGGCTAAATACCCCTCCTCAACCATGTGGAGGGTTGAAGAGGAGGCCTATGTTCGAAGGCGAGCCCAAAGGCTGACATAGATAGATACTGTGTACTCACGTTTATAAACTAAATATTTACACATTATTTAATTATAAACGAGATTCAGTCTGCACGTCTAAAACAACAAAGATGTACAAAACTTTCGGTAAAATATAAACTAGAAAATTTAAATGTATTCTTGGCTTTTAACTGGTAACAAACAGAATAAACAATAATTAGAGTATCCAGAGAAAGTTCAGTTTCATTAGTATGTATGTTCTTGTATTTCTTTGGCTTCGCCCGCATAAAGGTTGTCAGATCGTTATTAATTATAGCCTGTTATTCTGATATAAGCAATCGTACTGTAAAGATTCATCAAAATCCGTTCAGTAGTTTTTTCGTGAAAGAGTGACACCTAGATATACACATATTTATAATATTAGTAGGAATACCGATTCAAAAGCTTTGGTTAAATCGCATTTTTAGTAAGTATTGGTTTAATAATTACTCAGTGAAAAAGAAAGCTAATAAAATCATTACCGATGTCAATGCATATTTGAAATAAAAATGTTCTTATGGTTTTAGCCTTTCCCGTTTCATCATCATCATGATCATCATCATCATCATCATCTCAGCCATAGGCTGAGACTGCTAGACACAGGCCTCCCACAATGATTATGCTTTCCATGTTGCCCGGTTGGTAGTGGCCTGCATTCCATTTGCGCTTGATTTAATAATTTATAGATAGGTAGGTACTTATTTAAATAAAACAGTTCAAATCTTTTATTAAGCGTGATTGAAGCAGTTTAGATTGACTGGTGTGATTAACTTAGGTTAGGTTAGTATTGCGACTACATCGCGTGAGTTCGCTTATGAGGTGAACAAGTCAACAACGCAAAAAGTGACTGCTTGAAAAAAGGTTTAGACTCTATCCAGTAATAATAAAGTGCAATTTATAACCATGAATATTTAAAAGTATAGTTCAACTACCTAAGTAGTCCAGTCAATAAAGCATTATAGATGGAAAACTGTAGAACAGAATTTCTGACCTCGGGACTTTATTTAGCCTAGTTAGGAGGTGAACATACCAAAAGTCCCCGCCCTTAGCCCTTGAGCCGGCGGGGAGAGGAGGGTTTAAAGGTACCACTTTTCGGTTTTTCGCTTAATCCTCGGAAACTATGCGTCCTAGTGACATGACTATTATGAACCAAATAAAGCTTATTCAATTTGCTACAGGCGAGACCGTCAAGTTTTTCTATATCTTGTATAGTTTTTGCGGCATCTGCTCTAGAAGGTCTGTAAAATTGGAAATTTTATTTTTGTCTTATGTGTTTCTATCAGGAGAAAATCGACTAAATCAACATTGAGCAAACACTATAGACATGCGGGAGCATGTTAAGCCTAGTTCCAGGGAGGGGACTGCACCGTGCGTATATTTAGACGAACCAATTGTAGCCACTTTTGACTCCTCATCATTCAAAAACTACTGTGCATTAACACTTCAAATTTGGCTCATATGTTGAGACTTGCAAGATATACATCAGCTTCAAATTTCATAAATATGCCTTAAACGGTTCTTTAGGTATTGACGTCCAAAAATCTACTTGTCTGAACTATAGACCAAATTCTAACCACTTCCAGATGACCTCGAAGGTTCAAATTTTGCATCCAGAAAAGTAGTTATGTAAATACAAAGGAACAAATAAAAAACCAGTAAATTTTAACATTTCACAGGTGATAGATAGATTTTAGTGTTCTAAATGTCGATTTTTGAACGTCAATACCTAAATAACCGTTTGAGGTATATTTATGAAATTTGAAGCTGATGTATATCTTGCAAGTCTCAATACATGAGCCAAATTTGAAGTGTTAATGCACAGTACTTTTTGAATGATGAGGAGTTAAAAGTGGCTACAATTGGTTCGTCTAAATATACGCACTGTGCAGTCCCCTCCCTGGAACTAGGCTTAACATGCTCCCGCATGTCTATAGTGTTTGCTCAATGTTGATTTAGTTGATTTTCTCCTGATAGGAACATATAAGACAAAAATAAAATTTCCAATTTTACAGACCTTCGAGAGCAGATGCCGCAAAAACTATACAAGATATAGAAAAACTTGACGGTCTCGCCTGTAGCAAATTGAATAAGCTTTATTTGGTTCCTAGTAGTCATGTCACTAGGACGCATAGTTTCCGAGGATTAAGCGAAAAACCGAAAAGTGGTACCTTTAAACCCCCCTCCCCCCGCCGGCTCAAGGGCTAAGGGCGGGGACTTTTGCTATGTTCACCTCCTAACTAGGCTAAATAAAGTCCCGAGGTCAGAAATTGTGTTCCACGGATTTCTCTCTACACCGTCGTTAAGGCATTCATTGACTGTACTAAAGCTTGTATGTCCATTTAAGAAAACTACAAAAGTAAAGATTAATAATCTGTGTGCCTACCATGAGTTTACGTTAGGTGTGCTCGCTAGCGACTGCGTAAAAAAATGTCATTAACTGTATGACATATTGTGCAGCGCCCCTAGCGGCTACTTTCAAGAAACAAAATCTTCATAGATATTTTTGACGTACTTGCTAGCGAGCACACCTAACGTAAACTCATGGTAGGTACACTATTTTGGTCTATTTGTATGCGAAGCAAAAGTAGTGATAATGGAATAATTCTGTCTTCCATTGCATTAGTGAGAAACAGTGCGGTAACGGTTTGACTTTGGATTATCGATGGATAGATAATAAAGATATTTTTAGAGTTCCGTGAATGTCTTGAAAAAATGGGACCCTGATGACATCACTGTCCGCCACGATTTCTCAGAAACTTCTTGGTATATAGGTAGTTGGATCTACATTTAAAGTTTGGTAAAGGACTGCTAAGGAAAGATCACATATTAGTACACGTAAAGACATCTTATTAAATTGAATTGTTAAATAAGCAAGCATTTTGACCTCATTATAATGTAATGTCTACAATTTTTTATCAACTGGCCGGTATTTTACATTTACGGTCCAAAGGCACTATGCCTTTCCTTTTATCTAGCTTCGAAATCTTACAAAAACTTTTGATTAAGTTTTCTAGTTTAGTTTATTTTTATCGATATTACTGGGTTGCACAACACTACCCGCGGATTAGGGGCGCCATTATAGAGAGGAATCGTCGGAACAGCGGCGCCGTGTTAGGTCACTGCATATCTTGAATGCGCGAGCACCCTACACCTAGTGCCACACTACCAGTTCTTTGATAGGAACATTTGTAGCATTGCACTACGATATTATGCATTTTGCCATTTGTAGCACCCTACGCGTAAAGCCTCACTAACCGACAGTTCTTTGCTACGAACGTTTGTAGCATTGGACTACGATAAAGTAACGTGTTGTTTATAGCATTGTACTACGATACGTTGTGCGCGTATATGAGTGGAGTGAGTGTAATTAATGAAAGACGACATAGTACTTGTGGTTCGAGCGATGTTTAATTATTGTTCTGATCAATTTTATTACACCGACTCAATTTAGGTACATACATGACAAACTTATTATAAATAGAACTTTATTTCAAGCACATAACTCAAGTATTTATAGTCGGGGCTGCACCTGACAAGGTTTGGAAGATGAGTACCTACTCTTTAGGTATCACTGAAATCGGCAGATTAGACTTCTAAAATTCCTATTATTGAGCTGGATCAGCGAAGGGAATAATGAGAAATGGCGTAACAGTGGCTTAAAATAACCACTTACATAAGGTATGAGCACGAAACTGTCAATTTATTTATAAACAAATGTCAAGAAAAGTAAAAACAAGTCATTTATTTTTGCAAGCTTTTAAAAACCGATTTTACACCTCACTCCTATTAGATACCATACATATTTCATTGTTATCTTTGTAATTACAAAACAATGTATAATTTATTGAAAAACTTTTGTTTTATGTCCTAAGATGGTGGGCAAGGATCGGTCTTTCCGTATTTCGATATATCGACGGCAGAAAGCGGAAATGTCGTATCTCAAAAATTGGCTAAAATGACTTTTAATTGTATTGTATTAAGAAAAAAAAGCCGCGTCGAATGGTGTATGTATCGTCTTTCTACGATGAAAAAAAATAAAGATACGTCATAGAATTTTTTCCAGTTTTTTTACAATTTACTTGACCAATTGCTGTAACTGGTCAGAAAAACGCAACTTTCAAAAATAAAATAGATACGACCACACTACTAGTATGTTAAACAGTTACAGCACTCTTTTTCTGAGTCGAACATTGATTTTTAAGGAGATACAGCATTTCAGCCGCCCTAAAATCTTACGATGTCGAACATACAGCAAATGAGCCGAACTGACGTGAGTACTCATAAAATAGTTACTGCATTTCAAACGTATCATCTAATAGCGAAAATCTTACTAACATCATTAGAATAGAGTCTTGTTTTGTGTACAGCAAGTAATACGTCACTCTAGCAAAACAAACCCCCTCCACCCGCTGCGTCATACGCCATTCTGATCGCGCGGCAGTTGTGCGTTAGCGCCGATAGTGAGAACGCAGAATTGTAAATTCTTAAAATAAATATTATTTTACATTTTTATTTGTTGTTTCGTTTCAGCCGAAAGACGTCCACTGCTGGACAAAGGCCTCCCCCAAGGATTTCCACAAAGACCGGTCCTGCGCCGCTCGCATCCAGGCCACGCATTTTGTCTTGTCCATGTTCATTTTAAGACCCACTTGTTGAGAGGCTCTACTGAGGCCATCGAGCATTGTGTTTAGGTCCTCCACGGTCTCAGCCATGACTACGATATCGTCCGCGAAACGAAGGTGGGTGATATACTCGCCGTTGATATTTATGCCGAATCCGCTCCAGTCCAGAAGCTTGAAAACATCTTCCAGGGCGGTGGTGAACAGTTTCGGAGATATGACATCTCCCTGTCTCACTCCTCGCTGCAACTGGATAAGTTTCGAGTTCTGATCCTGGAGGCGGACCGACATTGTAGCGTTTTCGTACAAGCCCTTCAGCACTTCGATGTATCTATAGTCAATTTGGCACCGTTGGAGAGACTGTAGCACTGCCCAGGTCAGTCGAAGGCTTTTTCATAGTCCACAAACGCCTAAGTGGCTGATTATAATCTGCCGTAGCGTATGTATGTGGTATATGGTACTAAAGCCTTTTCGGAAACCGGCTTGTTCGGGAGGCTGGAAGTCGTCGAGCCTGCGTGCGAGACGATTCGTGATGACTCTCGAAAACAGCTTGTAGACATGGCTCAGAAGTGAGATAGGTCTATAAATTTTTCAACAAGGTTTTGTCGCCTTTTTTGAAGAAAAGTTTCACCACACTTCTGTGCCATGCCGTAGGCGTTTTTCCCTCAAGTATGACGGAATCGAACAGCCTCTGAAGAGCCTTTAGTACCGGCGTTCCACCTGCTTTCAGAAGCTCAGCCGTGATTACATCATCACCCGGTGCCTTGTTGTTTTTCAGCAGTTTGAGAGCCATTCTAATCTCGTACAGACTGACGTCCGGGATATCTTCGGTGTAGTGTCGGGTGAATCTAGCTTTTGGGTCTTCAGCTAGATTTGGGAAGTACACTCGTGTATAATTGTCCGTAGAACTTCTCAACTTCTTCCAATAACTCAGGCCCCGACGAGATGTCTCTGCCATCCTCGGTCTTCAGCTTGGTCAGTTGACTTTGGCCAACAGACAGATCCCTTGCGAACACTTTAGAGCCTTTGTTACGCTCAATCGCCTCTTTAATACGATCTGTATTAAATTGGCGTAGGTCGCGAGTCAAAGACTTGGAGATCTGTCTGTTAAGACGCCGATACTGAGCAGCATCTTTAGAGGACTGCAGAACCAAGTTTCGTCTCTCTTCTATAAGTTTATTGGTGAGGTCAGAGATCTTTTTGGTTTCTTTTGAACGACGGGTTTTAAAGAACTTAGACCCAGTCGTTTGGACAATTTCCACGAACCTGTCATTGTATTCGTCCACAATTTCGCAGTCTCCCAAGAATCCCAGGCATTCGAAACGATTTTGCAACTCGAGCTGAAAGCTTTCGGGGTTTTGGAGTTGGATGGGCGCTGGGCGGAGCGTAGACTTCATCAGTCGACGCCTCTCGAGCTTCACAACGGTAAAATGGGACCGGGAGCTATGTATGTATGGCTCTGGAAATATCCTCATATACATATAGTCTCCACTTCGTCGTCGGGGTGTTCCGTGGTCGGTGCGTATACCTGTATGACCTTCAGCGAATACCGTTTGGTGATTCTGAGTATAAGGTATGCTACCCTCGCCGAAATACTCTCGATCTGGACCACGTTGTTGACAAGGGACTTGTGGACGATAAACCCGACACCACCCTGGGACTGTTGGTCGCCCTCCCGGAAATAGAGCAGGTTTCCGGATTTCAGGATTATGGTGTCCTCCCCCTCTCTTCGGACTTCGCATAATCCTACGATATCCCACCGCAACCTGCTCAGTTCTTCCTCGAATTCGGCGAGCCTCACGTCAGGCCGCAGCGTGCGAGTGTTAAATGTTGCCAGGGCCAGAGGTCGTCGGGGTTGGTAGCCTGTCGGTACCCGGTGATTCTTAGCACCTCTCGCCCCAACGTTACCGTGACCGCTACCGTGGCCCGGGATAGTAGGGCCGCCGGGGACTAGGGGCCGTGTTTTTTTGTGTCTCTTCATGAGGGGATTTTGCCTTAATCGCCACGCTTGGCAGGCGGGTTAGCGATCGCAGTTTTTTTTTGTGAGGTTTCGCACGCAGACGCTGCTGCCCGTCCGGTGCTGCAGGGATTTTGTCGCCTATTACGACACGCCTCCTGTTGGCGGTGGGGAAGAGTATTCTTTATGGCCGTCCCCCCCACACGGCACTTGTTGTTTACGTGTTTAAAAATAATAAATGGCAAACCTCAGGACAAAGTATAAGTAAGTGATTGTTGCAAGCAATAAAGAGAAAGTATAGCAGACTGATTTATGTAACTAATGAACAAAGAAGGAAAAGTAACATGATGATTATTTTTATTTAGTTTAAAAACTAATACTGAATTTAGCAGATTGATTGTTGAAACTAATGAAGAAGAAAAACTATGGCAGGCTGATTGTTAAACTTTTAAAGAGAAAGTGTATGCTTCTTAAAATTAATGAAGAAGAGAGATAAACTAATAAAGAAGAATATTTTTGTCGGACTGATTATTATAATTAAAAAACAGACTGATTTTTTTGTGCCATTACATTCTTAAAATTTAAATAAAACAGTTAAGAAAAAGATACAGTATTTTATTGTTTTCACATCTCTGACTCTTATTGTAGATAAAACATTTCAAATGTAGAAAGTTATTTCATTATAAGGTCCATACAGCTAAATAGCCCTGTACAGTTTATCGTTTCTTTGAGATACAGCAGATCCGCTGCCTGGGAATTGAAGTCAACTTAAATAAGCCATACATTTTACCTTCCTGATACAACATTTCTGCAGCTCGACATTAAAAAATCAATTGCTGTAACTAGTCAAAAGTCAATGAAGTAGTAACTCTAGATTATTCCAATCACCTTTATTAAATAAAGTTTAATTAGTAGACAAAACATGTAAAATTTCAGCTTTCTAACTTTCTTAATTTAAGATTTATGAATTTTTGAAACAGTTTTTTTGCTCTGGTGTAAAATCGGACTTTTTGAGATACGACAAAATCGCTTTCTGCCGTCGATATATTCCTTTCTAAAACCATTGACATTAGTTTTGGTATTAATAATAGTAATAGAGTAATAAAATAAACCGGTGCCCCTATACTAAGTTGCCTTTCGTTCGTTTCAGCCAAATGACATCCACTGCTGGAAAAAGGTTTTCCACAATGAACGGTCCTTTTATACCGTACCAGCAAGGTGATACAAACATATTTGTCAAGTTACAACAATATAACATTACTTATCGTACATTTTTACGAGTATCGTCATATTTTATTCTCAACTTGATTAACAGACTCTTTGAACGCCCCGCTACTTCTTTCAGGTTTTTTCTGTTGCTTTACCTGAACAACAAAGTTAAGGTAAATATAATATCGGCTTAAATCACTTGAGCGTTTACTCGATGAAACAATGATCACTTAAGTACTATCATGTTTACTCAAACATTCTCATGTAAGTACCGTGCTTACAATAAAATTTAGGTAAGAAATTGGCTTTGGGTAAGGATTGTTTTATTTTGTCAAATCCATTTTAGTTACGAAGCTTAATTTTAATGTATTGGCGTAATAATTAACTAGAATTAGTTGGATGATTAATACTTAAGTAATTTCTTTGTATATCTATACTTATAATAAATCTGTAGAGAGGTCAATTCTGTACATGAAATATATTTTCAAAATAAATATCAAGGGGTGATTAGTGATCGATACTGATGCCAAAAATGCAATCAGTAAAATTTTTGTCTGTCTGTCTGTCTGTCTGTCTGTCCGTCTGTCCGTCTGTCCGTCTATCCGTCTGTATGTCCCTTATAGAAACAAAAACTACTCGACAATTTTTAACTAAACTTGGCACAATTATTCTTCATACTCCTGGATCGGATTTGATCTTTAATCGATTATTTGATTTTCAACGATAAAATGACCTTGCGTCACTAACCTAGTAAAAATAATCTACAGAGACATGCGAGCCTCACCTCGGGGGTTTCCGAGAAACAATGATTTAAGTTTTTTTTTTATAAATTACCGGGTAATTAAACGTTAACGTTAAGGGTGAATCATTCTAAAGCTGAACAACCATGCAATTACGGGTCGCTATGGGGACACATTAAAGTAGGTACGGCACACATTTTTTAATGGCTGACGATTTTCAGATGTAAAAGCTATTAATTACCGTAGCTAATGATGTGGTTTGTAATTAGCAGCTATGTGGCTTTTGTCGCGTGTGGCATTGTTGAAAATTTTCTAAAGAGTATTTTCTAAAGTAACAAAATTGCTGAATTTTAGAAATCCACTCACAAAATATATCGGTTTAGATAAATGATGAAACGAACAATAACTACTTTATCTGTTTTTTGTAATTGATTTGTCGGATAAAAAATCATATTTCTTTTTTGGAACAGACCATTTAGAGAAGGCCAGAAAGTAAAATAATATTGAAACAGAATTGTGTATTTTTTATTCACGATTGTGGTTGAATACAACAAAAGCATTCCAAAGGTGGTGATTTAGAACCGTATAATCTATTTCCATAAAGTTCCCGGCACCATTAATAACCCATTAAGGGCAAATTGTAACTGCATTTCATGTATTATCTATGAATAAAACATTGCACGAAGACATCGGTGCTTCTTTATTCATATCTTTTCATTAAGAGGTATTTCGATTTGCTTCGGTAATCGGCATTAATAGTAAGTGATTTATTTTCAAACTAGCGGCCGCCCGCGACTTCGTTCGCGTGGATTCCGTTTTACCCCCTTCATCTAACTTACGCGGTTTAGATTTTTTCATACAAATGTTTTTTCCCGTTAACTCCCGTTTCCGTGGGAATTTTGCAATATCCTGTTGTAACTAAGCTTTTAGTTTACTAAGGTACCTGCATGCCAAATTTCAAGTGTCTAACTTAAGCGGTTTAGATTTTTCTTACAAAAGGATTTTCCCGCTAAATCCCGTTCCCGTGGGAATTTCGGGATTTCCTTTCTTTGTGCACCTCTACGGTACCTAAGCTACGTCGCTTCCAAATTTCAAGTGCCTACGTTTAGCCGTTTAGGCTTAAGGCTCCACACGCGACGGAAGCTTTTAAAAAATGGAGTAGCTTCTCCCGTTTTCCCAAAATTTCCCTTCACTACTCTGCTCCTGAGTATACTATAACCTGCCCAGGAGTATGAAGAATAATTGTACCAAGTTTCGTTAAAATCCGTCGAGTAGTTTTTGTTACTATAAAGAACATACAGACAGACAGACAGACAGACAAAAATTTTACTGATTGCATTTTTGGCATCAGTATCGATCACTAATCATCTCCTGATAATTATTTTGAAAATATATTTCATGTACAGAATTGACCTCTCTACAGATTTATTATAAGTATATGTAGATAGGCCCGAGAGTGTTAATACCTATTTCTGAAACGAAAACTGGCAACTATAATTTCGGCTTTTAAGGAATTTCCTAGTTCCGTACTGAAAGATCTAGGAAGACTAAATAATGTCAAATAGTCTTGGCAACTGCTTTTATCTCTGGCTCTCATATTATATAAAAACTGCAGACTATTCACAAAATGTATAAAAGTCCCGCATCCAGGTTCTTCTCGCGACCTTTACCAGATCGTCGGTCCACCTAGTAGGAGGCCTGCCCACGCCATGTCTTCCAGCCCGTGGTCGCTACTCGAGAACTTTTCTGCCCCAACGGCCATTGTCTCTAAGAGCTATGTGCCCCGCTTACGGCCGGTTCACACATGTCTCCGTTTTACTGTTCCGTTTTATCGTGTACGTTTTTTTTCGGCGATGTATGTATTAATACTGTATACAGAATACTGTGTCAAGTCTGAAGTCACTCATACAACTACATACGCCATCTACGAAAAAAAACGTACACGATAAAACGGAACAGTAAAACGGAGACATGTGTGAACCGGCCGTTACTGCCACTTGATTTTAAGTAACTGGTAAAGGTTGCAGGAAATACCTAGATGCGGGCAGCGTAGGACCGTTCATTGTGGAAAACCTTGGGGGAGGCTTTTGTCCAGCAGTGGACGTCATTTGGCTGAAACGAACGAAAAAAGTCAGTTTTCATGTTAGACGAGCTTCGATCTCAGTTAACTTTATGTAGCAATCAATGGCTATGCATATAAATCACGTCATACGTGAATAATTTATTCAAAGTTTATGAGAGTGCTCCAATTAATACTTGATTCATTAACTTCATATTTATAAACACGACTCTTACAGTACCGTAGACTGATGAAAATTAATCTATTATAAATGAATTAGGCAGTTACTTTTGTTTAGTGCGACAGACTAGATTATTCTATTTCTAATTCAGCTATTCTCAAAAGTTTTGTGTCTAAACTGGTATAGTGTAGTCAAGAATTCTAGACTAACTTTCTCCAACACGTATTCTATTCTGGGATTAGAACATCTATTTGTTGATTGTATTCGTAGTGAGTACAGTTTTAACTAGAGTAGAATGATGATTAATTAATGATGGTTGTCAGTTTAATCTTTTCTTTCTCAGTTTAATTTTATACAATCTTATAAAATTAAAACAATTGTATAAAATTAAACTGAGTTGGTTGTAATAAAAGTGGTAAAGGCCTATTTGTCCAACAAACTTCAGAAAGTATTAAATACTCATTGAAGAAGTAATGTTGTGAAACTTCTGACATAGTAGCAATTTATTTTTATAAGTGACCGAAATTAACTGTTGAGAACCTAGCCCCGCTGAGCGTGCAGGCTAAGATTATAAGTGCCCTAGAAAGAGCCTATGTACTGAATAAACTATTGTCCTAGATACAGCCTTCTAATCTATTTGTTTCAGCCAAATGACTTCCACTGCTGGACAAAGGCCTTCCCCACGGATTTTTACAAAGAGCGGTCCTGCGCTGCCCGCATCCAGGTAGGTACTTTCTACAACCTTCACCTAGTGGTAAGCCTGCCTACAGTATCTCTTCCGGCCGGAGAACGAAAACTTTTCTGCCCCAATGGATATCATAATCATATTCATCAACAGCCCTTTACAGTCCACTGCTGGACTATGAGCCTCCTCCACTATAGTGGAGGGTTTTGCCATAATCTCCACGCTTGGCAGGCGGGTTGGAGATCGCAGTTTAAAAGATTGATGTTTTTCAGAGAGCGCTGCTGCCCATTCTCTGTTTGATGTGTAGTCCCTAAGTCGCCTCTTACGACACCCGCGGGAAGAGTAGGGGTTGGTGACAAATGTATTCTACTCTGCCGTCACCACACGGCTTGTTTCAGCATCAACTAATGCTGAAACAAATTACTCACGGCCACTTTTGACTTTAAATAGAAAAGTCTAAACATTGTGATCGACGATCTAGGCCAGGTGAAAATTACTCGTATAACCGTACCTCTTTCCATATTGAAACTCTTTCAGATAAAGGCTAGCTTGACCAAAATACCAGTGACCCGAATTTTGTCCTGAGTTCTATTAGTTTGATCTAGTTTTCCTTTGACTATTTTTGTCAATTAATAGGTGTCCGTAGTGTATCTATTCTTATAGGTTACTTACGAGTAGGTACTTAAACATTTGTTTTGTCATCCGTTTTACACTGGAGGGAAGTCGAACCTTAACTTCGAACTCCTCCTATGTTCTTCTGATTAATTTCGTTTCGCTTCCAATGAATGCTTCAGTTAACTTTCCCCTGGGACAAACTTGACCTTCACTAGTTGATTTTTTATTGGCGGCCAAGCTGTAGATCCTGGCTACACAGGGTTGCAGCGGTGGGAACGAGAGGTGAGAATAGTCCCGAATTTTAACGTATTTCATAATATCAATCAAATGATTTAATGGCATTTAATCATTGATTATGTAAATTAAAGTATGCATCAGCAAACCAGCTTCGGTACAATATTTGCATTGTACATTTTGTAAGGGCTTACTGAAAAGCGATGATATACCCAAGGCCTTTGGTATGACTTTTCCTGTCTTCGTTCATTTTTACTTAAATTTCGGTCAAGTAAAATAATTGTTCATTTTTTATTTATTTGATATTTTTTGGATTTTTGTCACATAATGAAATTTCCTAAAAACTATACTTCAGAATTAACAGGTCATACAATTAACCGTAGGTATCACTGTAATTAATATAGTCATGGTCATAGTCATAAATGTTTATGAGATTTCTATCATTTTTATTTACTCTAGAGTTAATAAACCAATACTAATTTGAAGAATCCTTGAAATCGTACGAAGATCGACTGCAAACACCACAATATTATCTTAAAAGCATCAATAAAATTATGAATGAAATGATATTACGATATCGTATACAATTCAGCCGAAGCTCACTCACATGAAATTGAAGGACGCGTTATTATCAATTACAAAGAAAAAGCTCCTTTTATGAGAACCTATAACTTTCAGTGCGTTCATTTTACGTGTGCCGGCATAATATTCTGTACATTTACGTGCACGTGCATGAATGTACGAGTGATTCCACGTGTAATTTGAGTGTGAGCGCGTGATAGACAAAAGACTATCGCAATTTGGATGATTAAATTTAAGTGAAAATTATATTAGCCGTGTCATACGGTCAATATACATATTTATTGTTTTGTCAATACGTTTTACCTATGCGTATTTAACATCTCCGTATTGTATTAGAAAGAAAGGAAGAAACATTTACTGCAGGCAGTATTACTTCAAATTATGTGATAAATAATCTTGGATTTCCTTTAAGTAATATAAGTTACTCTAAAGTAACTTGTGATTTCTCAGGTTACTGGATTAATAAAAGCTTTAACTGCGACGTGATAACCTCTTTAATTTTTATGAAACTTAAAGCAGGTTATAATTTTCTTACTAAGTTGCGTTGAACTGTAACATTGCAAGAGTTCGAAAGTTCGAAGAGGTTCAAAAACCATAAAAATATGCATAACCTTTCCCTTCATTTAAGTAAATAACAAGAAATCTTTTCATACCCTTATTAAAAGTACAAGGGCACCCTAAACATGTTTGTCATTGAATATTAAAACACGGCCCCATCTCATTATAAATTGTGTTTGCTTAAAATTAATTACTCGCTTCTTTTACTGGTTTACGTCAAATTATATTTTCGTTCTGACTTCGGCCGTACAAAGCCTTCTACTACTTATCTGTTGCGCAAATACCTTTGTGTCATGCAACACGTTATTATGTTATTTAAGGTAAAACACGGAGAGGAAGACTGTGACTTGTACAGTTTAAATAGAACCCATTTTGTTCTGACAAAACCCAAAGTATAATGATTGAAATATTAATTCATTAAGTGTTAAAATATAACCTCTACCTTTTACAAATAGTTAGCATTCTTAAAATTGAATAATTACAAAATAGACCACCGTAACCACAAAATCTCTGTCAAAAATAAATATGCTACGGCTATAGACTACGGACTACGGGCGTAGTAAGGACTACGAAGCTACGAGCGATCGAAACATCTACGAGGTTAAAGAAGCACGCTCTGCTACGAAATGCGGACAAATACCGCATGAGATTATAATCAGCCCTTGGCTTTTTTAATTACAACTAAAATAATAAGAATAAGAAACGTTACCGTCTCAGAAAGGATGTAGCCTGAAAATTACATAATAACATTCACCATTCCTTCCCCACACCACTCGTCCTTGAGTTAACACAACCTTCCCAAAAGTAAATTAAACACACGTCTTCAAAGACACAAAACCAAACATAATTACTTAGCGTAGTCGATTTCCGTCAATTTAGATGCAAATAACCACTTACTCGCGAGGGTCAAATCCACTTTCAATATCATAACGTAGGCCTATTTTAAGAATTTAATGAATCTTTGATGACTCCGTGATTAAACTGAAAATGTAATTAAACGGTTTTCATTCAATAAAATCGTTTTCACTCATAAATATTGCATAGTACGATAACGTACGCGTTGTCGAAAGTGAGAGTTAAACTTTCGCGCTAGTTCGTTCGAAAGTTTGCAAAGTTTAAACTGTGGTTTAAGACGGACGGGGGCCGCGTAAAAAAATATTTTTGTGCACAGAATTACTTACAGAAAAGTTGCACAGCCGACCGGCGCGGTTGTGAGTAAACTGTGTGGAGTTCGCGACGCGAGCGTGGCAAGCAAAGTTCGCGGAGAGCAGGCGACCGCTCGCCCCGACTGCTCGAATCACACTGACTAAGACAGAACCGTTGCTTATCGACCTACGCGCATTGGCCGCCCCAATACGCCGCCGCGCCCGCCTATCGCGCACCGTTGCCAAAATATAAGGGACCTGTAACAATTCATCTCTCATTATTCCCTACGACAAAAGACGATCGATGACCACGTGACGCCGATTCACTTTTATCGAAGAAACATAATCCGCTCAGCTGAATAGACGTAGCAACGATGAGTTCTGTGCGAGAAATTGATCAACACGAAACCGCTGAGTCAGTCGGTTTGTGTGTCACCGGAATAAATCACGATTACAAAGGGGAGATATGTATAAATATAGGTTCTTCACCCGCTGTCGGATCACGGGTCGGAGCGCTTCGGTGTTAGCAGTCTGCATAATTTTCAACAGTAAAGAAATAAACTTTTAAAAAATCCGAGAACTTTAGCATTCATGTTTGTAAAGCTTAGCTTAGCTAAGTTGTAATGAAAAAATAGATGCAAAATAATTGATTTAAAAGTAAATAAAACAGCAAAAGTTTGTCACAAATGAATTGTTTTTATTAGTAGGTAACATCCAACGACTAAATGAAAAGTTACTTAGATGGAATTCCTAATCTAAGGCTGAGTTGCACCACATAACTTTGACCGTAACTATAACAATAACCGGTGTTTTTTGTATGGAGTTTGACAGATTTTTGACGTTTGTCAAAGCTAAAGTAAGATGGTGCAATCAATCAAACAAGGCGTGCTAAAAAGTTCCCCATTCAGCATTAACAGAGGAAGGGACGCTAATTTTTAGTTACGTTCCGAATCTTCCAAACCTCATTATCATTACTCTCTTTTTCGGACCATTAGGTACCTAAGCCACATGGACAACGTTACCACACAAAAGCATTGTCATACAACAAAGACTGCAACGAACATTCAATCATTCCGCTATTCCGTATTCGCTAAGACTATGAGCAACTGCCTGAGCACTTCATTATCCCATGAATTGTCAAAGTCAAAATTTATTTATTTGTATAGACTATTTAAATATTACCAGGCCTGTTCATCTCCGCGAGTTTACATCGAAAACAAAACACGCACGATGGCCCACCTACAGGATACTATTCGACAAGGCCTCACATACGAGCGAACTTTGACTCACGCACGCGTATTCTTGTGTATGATGGAAGAAAATAAAGAAAATGGTGTACTAAATACTGTGCAGTATTTAACTGCCTAAATAATAATAAAAACACAGAATGTACTTTTTTAAGTTGCCTCAAGACACTGAGAGATAAATAAGTAGTTAATATTATTCATGATAATTCATGCTAAGTCATGTATTTCCTCCGCCATTTTCCGCAGTTGGCACCTCATGTCACATCATTTTACCGAAGTCAGCCCTATAGCTTCGGCGCAGTGCCGATCACTGACGTTTGACAACAAAATGGTGCTAGACACTTGAGACAGGCTAAATTACACCATATTGTTAATGACATTGAGCATACATTTTTTTAAATACCTTCGCGAAGTTTAACTTCTGTACGTAGTACTTATTATTATTCTGTGATATTACTTACAAATCGTCAAAAATTTTGCTCTTAAGGAGCCTCTACATGTCTCATTGTTCAGGTCCGTTTTGATGACCTATAAGTAATGAATACAATTTTGAGGTTGCATACCAAACTCATTGGTCGCGCGCCTGACCGGTTAGAAAATACTTTTTACTTTTTTGCGTTTTTTCATCGATTGTCACTTTTCTCTTTTGTCTCGAATTTTCTACCAAAACGAAATGTAATTTATTTTATTTTGAAGCAATATAATTTTACATTTTACATTTAACAAAGCCTTTCAATTAATAAATATCCCTCGTAGAGTGAAAGACGTAAATTTCGACCATGGTCCTACGAGTCGGATTGGCTTTGAAAGTGGTAGGGAAGTTTCGGTAGTCCATGGTGGAAAACCGCCTGTACGTAATAACTGGATAGCAAGCTGCTATTTCGGAGTCCACACGGCAGTGGAAGGGTCCGGTCTCTGGATGGAGACTGGATAATAAGCGTACGGGAGGAGCAGTTAAGTCATTGGCAGCGGTTGGCGGCAGCCAAGGAGCGCTAGGAAGCGCTAAATTCGAACGAGCAAAGCGAGCGTGAGTAAGAAGTACGAGCCTAGGAGCTGATGGTGCACGTAATATCATCTTCAAGTGTGTGTTGTGAGAGTGCAATCGTGAGTAGTTTAAACATTATTTACTTTGAAACGGAAAGAAGAAAGAAAATTAACTTTGAACATTTACATTACTAACGTTGCATTTTTTCATGTTTACTTGTTTTTTATTTTATTAACTGTATATTTTGCTGCTGTGCGTGTATATTTTTGTATTTTTATTTTACTTGTTGTGTATATTGTTGATTTTATTTGTCAACTATGGAACCATTAGCTAAGGTTCAAGAGGCCACTAAGGCCGCAATCGAAAGAGCTTTTACAAATTTCAAAAAATGTCCAAAAGACAGGTTAAGTCAAGCTTATCTTGAAACTAGGTTGGAGACATTAGAACAGCACTGGGCAGTCTTTTTTAAAACTCAACAAGAGATTGTCAGTAGCATTGACGAGGATGAACTGCAAGAGTCTGATTATTACAAAGACAATGTGTTTGATGAGGTAGAGGAA
The DNA here is from genome assembly GCF_004193835.3 of Ostrinia furnacalis. Classification (NCBI taxonomy): domain Eukaryota; kingdom Metazoa; phylum Arthropoda; class Insecta; order Lepidoptera; family Crambidae; genus Ostrinia; species Ostrinia furnacalis. The sequence continues at coordinate 81,622 of NW_021134379.1, read as the reverse complement.
TTATACATGGAGTACAAGTCACATATTAAGGAGAAATTAAACATGTTAGTTTCATTGCCTACTTTCAAGTCCCATAAAGAATCAGCTCCACAGTCAATGCAGTTCAAATTACCTGAAATAAAAATACCTACATTTTCAGGTAGGTACTTAGAGTGGCAAACTTTCAGAGATTTGTTTACAGGACTGGTCCATAATAATCATACATTAGATTCAGCACAGAAATTATATTACTTGAAAGCTTATCTTGTGGGAGATGCTGCACAACTGTTAAAAAATATTTCAATTACAGNCATGCTGTAGTCCGCGAAGACAGAGCAACGACTAAGGTTCGTGTCGTATTCGATGCATCCTGCAAAGGTAGTAACGGAATATCTTTGAATGATAACTTGATGGTAGGGCCTACCTTGCAAGCGGATCTTCGACACATCATTATGCGTTGGAGAAAACATCTCATCTGCATAGTAGCTGATATTGTAAAGATGTATCGACAGGTGCTTGTAGACAGAGAAGATACGTCTTTTCAACGTATACTGTGGAGAGATAATCCTGAAAAGGAAATCGAAGAGCATGAACTCCTAACGGTTACATTTGGAACCGCTTGCGCGCCGTTTTTAGCAGTTCGTGCGTTGCAGCAAGTAGCATACGATGAAGCTCAGGAATCTCCAAGGATAAAGGAAATCATTCTGAATGATTTCTATATGGATGACCTCATGACAGGAACTGAAAATGTAGATGACGGTTATTCAATTTACAGCGAAATAAAAGCTACATTAGCGAAGGGTGGCTTTCAGTTACAAAAATGGATAAGTAATAGTATGGAATTACTACATAAAATAAAGGAAGATGTGAGAGATAAAGATAAAGGTATCAAGATAGAAATGGATGCAAATATAACAAAAATCTTGGGACTTACCTGGGATCCACGTACTGATTCCTTTCAGTACTCGGTTGATCTTGCTGCTCTAATAGAACCTGTAACAAAAAGAAGAGTTTTGTCTGATATAAGTAGACTATTTGATCCGCTAGGCTGGCTGGCTCCAAGCATCATTATAGCAAAAGCAATGATTCAACAACTATGGCTGGCTGGTATCGACTGGGATGAAGAGCTGCCAAGCGAATTACTAAGCAAATGGTGTACTTACCGTGATAGTTTGAGTGCATTGAAGAATGTGAGAATCCCGCGCTGGTTACACACAAAAACTTTTGATAAAAAAGTCCAATTACATGGTTTTTCAAATGCGTCAAAACAGCATAAGCAGCTGTAGTGTATATTATTATTAGGGTAGAAGATGCCGAAGGTAACTAAATACACTGGGTGACGTAGTTTTGATCAAAGAAAATGGCATGCCTCCTGGCAGGTGGTTGTTGGGTAGAGTCGAGCAGAAACATCCTGGCCCTGATCAGATCACCCGAGTGGTTACTGTTCGCACACAAAATTCTTTGATCAAAAGACCTGTGTCCAAAATTTGTGTGCTTCCATTAGCGGAATAATTAATTATTGTAATTTAAATTTGAAATGTAAATATGTGTATTTTAAAATTACTTTAATTCTTATGATTTATATATTTTGGTGTAGCAATTCTCACAAAGTTTGTATTGTTGAAGTTAAATTTTTATTATTACTTTTTTATTACAATGAGTATGTTTTAGTTAAAGGTAAGAGTATGAGCTACATAAACTATTTAGTAGTATTTATTACTATTATGCCCGCTGAAGGCAAGGAAGTTTGATTTTTTTGTTAAGCTTATCGTGTACATAGTTTACTTTAACTTCGAACTGTATAGTATGGATTTGATTTTTGTTTGGTTCTTGTTTTGTTTAACTAAGTAGGTAAAGGACATCCTGGAGTTATGTCCTTTAGCGGGCGGAAATGTTCAGGTCCGTTTTGATGACCTATAAGTAATGAATACAATTTTGAGGTTGCATACCAAACTCATTGGTCGCGCGCCTGACCGGTTAGAAAATACTTTTTACTTTTTTGCGTTTTTTCATCGATTGTCACTTTTCTCTTTTGTCTCGAATTTTCTACCAAAACGAAATGTAATTTATTTTATTTTGAAGCAATATAATTTTACATTTTACATTTAACAAAGCCTTTCAATTAATAAATATCCCTCGTAGAGTGAAAGACGTAAACTTTGTTCACTCATAATCTTTTTACCCTACCACGCTTCAAGACCAACATTTGGGAAGGAGATACTTACCCAATTTTACGTTGTTTTATTTAGATTTGTCTTTATCAAATTAAATGCACTATTATTTTACTAATACAATACCGATCATTAGAACGCCGATTCACTCTACTTTAAGTTTGTTGTTTTTCTGCTCCGCTCCTATTGGCTGTACGATAATGTTATAAATAGCCTAAAGCCTTCCTCGATAAATCTATCCTAAGATTAGCACGTTCAACCAAACAAGCAAACTACTCGTAACTTTTCAGCTTTATAATATTAAGTTATAGATGTAATTTTGTCGCTAAATCCGCATTGTAGTTCCGGATTTTTCCTGTGTCTTTACATTTAACGCAAAATTTTGGGGTTCGATCGCCGCCGCCGCTCGACTGTTGTGGTGAGCCCACTCGTGACACAAGCATATTTAGCTTAGTATGAGGGGCTAACGGGACTATTAGTAATTTGTACAATACAAATAACTAATTCTCTAAACGTGGCAGGTACCAAATACGCGCCCGCTCCCAGCTCCGCTTATGCTCCGCTTAAGCTCCGCTTATGCGTGAGCTACCTCGCACGGGATCTTGTATTAACATGATCGCAGCACTGACCTAGTTATTAAGTATTTATCGTGTATTCGTGGTGTTAACGGGCCCAATTTCAGGCACGTTCGATTTTGGCATGTAATTTTACATCGTGGACTACGATCAGTAGCAAGTCAAAATTAACTTTTATGGTAAGAAATAAACACGAGTAAGTCTTCAGAAGTAAGGTTTCTAATAATTATTATTAAGGCATCTTTAATTTGATACCAAAAAAAGAAACAATAAGTTGCATTTGTTTTTTCGGGACAATATTAGAACCACGTTCATGAAAAAAAAATCCAAAGTTGTCATACTGTAGGTACCTACTTTGTGGTTACCACGAACTCACCAAAATACAAACAGTTCTTTATTAAAATTTATAAATGGATTTACGGATGGAGAAATTAAATTTCGTCGGTGACGGCCCTTTTCATGTTATTCTTGGAAGTTCGGACTCGTGTCTTTAATAAAATGTAGATAAATACAACAAAAAATATCTAAAGTATAGTGCCGAGCAATGGTGTAAGAATAACTGAATGAAGCCCCATTTCCATATCTTTTCGAGACTGACGCCCGTATTCACAAACGATGCTTGCTTAGGTGAAGTAGAAAATCTAACGCACAGCGTTGAATAGAGCTTTGTGATTGGTTCGTGTGGCACCCTGTACGTCCACGCGCACTGTGAGACCACTAATGTTTTTGAATACGGGCGTAAATTCTCAGAACACTAGTCTGAAACTCACTAAGCTTATTTGCAAAATTGCAATTGTAATATTTGGACTTTGTACCTTTGAAAGCTTATAAACATCACAAAGCGTCGGCAACGACAATGGGAAAGTTACGTCTTGACAATTTCTCCTCCAGAACACTTGGGAAAAGTAAATATTTTCCTAGAAAACTATTTATTCTTGACGTTAAATCTTAAGCCGTTTACTGACCGTGGAAAAGCTCAGGAGGCTTCATGGCGAAGACATGTTTATCGCTTGGATTTTTATACCTTTAGATATTATGGGGTGTTTGTTTGCTTCTGGGCTAAAATATTCAGTGAGCTGTATTAACAACAAGCTTGGAGAGTATGAAACAACAAAACGACTTTTTGAATTGAAGCAAAAACTATGAATTTAGAAGTGGTACAGGGTTTTCAAAGTTGCAAACATGGATGTACGTGTACACCTCTTTCAAGAAATCTAACAACATATTAAAAATCGTAGATAAATGCGCATTTGCGATGTTTGCCGTTAATTACAAACATTGCAAACGCGCCACATGCCCGAACAACCAAACTGTGGAATGGACTGTGTTTCCGGACCGATACACCTGCAAGCTTTCAAAAAGAGGGTATATCTTCACCTTAAAGCCCGGCAACACACCTGTAACTCCCCCTGGGACTGCGGGTGTCTATGGGCGACGGTAATCACAAACTTACCATCAGGTGATCCGTCTGCTCGTTTGCCTCCTGTCACAAAAAATAATAATTGTTTAATATGGACTGGACTACGTAAGGAATAACAACCAATAAATGTTAATTATTAAAAATTTACATGGTTTTATTCATTGTAAGTATGTTGTCATGATAATGTACCACATTGCTACAATTAATTCCCAAATTGTATTACCTAAGAACGTCCTACCACTGACAAATTATTTGAGTCTTGCAATATTTTATTAAAATATACGAAGGTATCGGGATATAAGGTCTTAGCATTCGCGACGTGCTTTTTCTCGTGCCGGACGGAACGATTTCTTGACATCGTCGCATTTAAAAACATAGCAATAAAATATACGTGGCGAGAAACACCGACGGAACGGAACGCCGTTGCCGTTCACTTTATGAACGGAGCCCGTCCCGTCCTCGTCCCGTCCGAGGAATTATCCGTTACGTATGCTAAGACCAATGTGTGTTACCAGTGATAACTTATGGCTCGGAAACGTGACCTCTCACTATAGGCCTTATACAGAAGCTCAAAGTTGCACATCGTGCTATGGAGAGGGCTATGCTTGGTGTTTCTTTGCGAGATCGAATCAAAAATGAGGAAATCCGTAAACGAACTAAAGTCGCTGACATAGCCCGACGGATTAGCAAGCTGAAGTGGCATGGGCAGGACACATAGTACGCAGAACTGACGGCTGATGGGGCAGCAAGGTTCTGGAGTGGAGGCCGCGTACCGGAAAACGCAGCGTGAGACGCAGGTGGACGTCCCGACGACATCGTGAAGGTAGCAGGGAAGCGCTGGACGCAGGCCGCTACCAATCGATCAACGTGGAAAGCATTGGGGGAGGCCTATATTCAGTAGTGGACGTCCTAAGGCTGAAATGATGATGATGATGTATGCTAAGACCTTTAAAGTCATTAACACCGATTTCTCGTCTAGCTTTTGAGAACTCACTGAAACTCCTTCAATATCGATCCTGTTAGTGAATCCCGGTGTTCAGTCGTAGCGAATTTGACACGGCCTATACCCGGGCTAAACCGGGGAACGCAGGATTTAACCACGTATGGGAGCTCCCAACACGATCCAAGACTTAGATGAACGATTTTAAAAGTATTTTTCTGTTAGATAAGGTTATAAATCTATAACATAAAACTACGATCATAGAAGCAGAGTATCAATGAAAAATCAATTAAAGGAAACAACATTTTAAACTATTTTCACGCATACGAAGTCGCGGGCACAGCTAGTCTAATCATAATCTTAAATTGTGAGGCTTATGCCCGTTTTCACCATCAATCCTTAATTTTTAAGTAACCCATATGAAAACGAAATTCCTAATATGTGTTACCATAGGGATCACTTAAAAATTAGGGATTGATGGTGAAAACGGGCATTAACATACATCGATGTCTAATGATTATACAATGATCGAATTGCATTGTTGATTGAAACTAGATTGAATACTAATTTAATTTAACGCTCGGATTAGACAAGCGAGATCTAGGTAATACAGGACAAATTACACCAATTCGAGTAATAGGATGAACAGTGATAGGATTTGTTAATTAAATGCTAGTAGATCCTAAATGGCGAGACCTGCACATTGGCAAACGAAAATTCGAAACTTTGAGCCTCATTAATAAATAATAATAATAAATAAATTTTTATTTATCTCTCACACACATAACATCAATTACATTGATTGATATTTACATTTAAGATGTTACACAATATTTATATTTAATTAATTAATCCTTAATTATGCTACACTGTGTGTGAGAGACTGGAGCCTGAGATAGGTTTCCGAAGAAACCCGTATTACATTGAATATGTAAATAAGTTTACGCATTCGAGAGGTGAGGACCTGGATGTGAGGTTGGAAGGTAAGGGCCTGATCCAGAACAACACCAAGATACTTGATTGTATCTGTTCTTGCAAGGGGAGGACAAGAACAGGTCGCCGCATTTTCGGGGCATAAGTGTACGGTAATGTCGAGTGTTGACGGCGGGAGAAGATGGGACCGATGTACAAAAGCTATATATTTAGTTTTCGACACATTAAGTGTAAGAATGTTGTCTTGGAGCCAGGTGGTGACAATTTTCATGCCCTCCTGCGCCGTGGCAAATACTTCAACCCAGCTGTCACCTGTAAAAAATAGAGCTGTATCGTCAGCGAAGGTAAGTATGGAGCCGCTACGGAGTTTAAGATCACATAGGCTGTTGATATATATCAGAAACAGCGTTGGCCCATTTATACTCCCCTGCGGTATACCATAGGAGACGTTCTCTTCGCCACTGAGTTTATCGTCTATTTTTACTTTTTGGTAACGTTTAGTTAGGTAGTCCTGGAAAAGTTTGAAAGGGGTACCTCTTACTCCGATGTGTTCCAGTTTGTACAGGAGGTGAGGGATGGAGACTGTGTCAAAAGCCTTGGCCAAGTCAAGAAATATAGTTATTACTTTCTTTTTTTTGTCCAAGTTAGTAACTATGAGGTTGGTTAGGTTATGAACAGCGTCATTTGTTGATTTGCCTGGTCTAAAACCATATTGAGAAGGTGATAAAAGGTTGTTGTTCTCGAGATATTGTATCAGCTGTTTGTTCATAAGCTTTTCAAGAATTTTGGAGAGTATTGGTAGTATTGCAATGGGCCTGTAGTTGTTAACACAGTCTTTCTCCCCCCCCTTGTGGATTGGTTTTATCAGAGCCAATTTGAATGCTCGCGGGAAGACCCCATTCGATATTGCAAGATTGCAGATGTGAGCAATCGGAGGTGCCAGCCAGAAGATGTTATTTTTTATTATTTCCGTAGAGATTGAGTCAACGCCGACCGCACACTTGGTTTTTAGTCCATGTATTATTTGGATGATTTCAACCTCATCAGTGGGGAGCATGGCAAAGGAGTTACAGGGAGAGTTACCGTCAGTGATACCTATGGATGATGGTAAATTCATGGACTTAGGGTTTTTCTCTGCGAGATTCCTCCCGACATTGGCAAAGAAGTGATTGACCTTGTTGATGCTACCTTGGGGGTCCGAAGGGGAAATAAGGCAAGTAGAGTAGTCCGGAGCTTTTTTTATATTAGCGACAGTTTTAATACTTTCCCATAATCTCCTTTTATTTCCAGTAGTTGCCTCAATCAGGTTCTTATCATGATCTCTCCGGGCCTTTTTTAAAATAGATTTACAGAAATTTCTGTAGCGTTTGTAGGTTAGCTTCAACGTTTCATTGTTGGGGTCTTGTTTTAGTTTTTTGTGTAGACTATCCCTATTCTTCAAGCAACGTATGATGCCACGAGTGATCCACTGCTTACTTGTTCTTTGTTTTGAAGGGGTAGGTATCTGTTTAGAATTACGGCCAATTACTGATGATAGCTGATCTATGAAAATATCTGTGGCAATGTTTGTGTCAGAGCTGGCTAGTATTGGCTCAAAATTCAGAGATTGTATGTCAGAGGTCAGCTTGGCATGATCAACTCTAGTAACAAATCTTTTATAAACATCCAGTGGGTTAGTCAAACAAATAGTAAGGGTTACACAATCGTGATCTGTTACTGAGGAATCCACCACAAAGCAGAAGGCCTCGAGGTTAGTTTTAATTATCATGTGGTCAATACACGTCCTTCCATGCGTCGGCCTTCTATGCCCCGGAAGTAAGCCATGGCCAGCAAGCATGTTTAGGTAATCGTGATGACGTGAGTCTGGAGTATTTGGAAGGATATCTATATTTATATCGCCACATAATATTATATTACTAAAGTTTTTTTGACTGGTTAAAATTGCATCTAGGGAAGAAAGAAAACTATTCGTGTTTGATGCAATAGATTTGTTTAAATTAAATAATTAATCTTAATGTTATAAAAATGCTTTAAGTAGGTTTGTTTGTGTCCGTGCATTCATCTACGAGTAGGCATGTGGTAAATATGCAATAAAAATGTATCTCAAAAACTACCAAAATTTTCCTCTTTATTAACACTAAAAATGTTATAGCTGGTCGTACCAGTATAAACGCTACTACCAAAAGCCGTTTCAAAATAACAGCAAAATATAATTGTCCAGAACATCACCATTCATCGTAACATGATATCGCAAAATGTCGGAGTCACAAAATAAACAGTCACGCCGACACTAAACTTCCATACTAGTCAGCGAATTTCAAGCGTGCCGGCTTTTCAAACTGTTTACAAAATTCAGCCAGCTTTCAATCGTTGAGTACATATTACGAGTGTCAACATAAATATTTATGTACACCACACTATGGCTTCGTACTCTTGAAGCGCTGAAATGTTAAGTTTTGAAAGCACCTAAGTTTGGTCAAGTGTGTGTATTTATTTGAGAAGTAGCGATCAATTCCTCATAACTTTCCGAACCCTATTTTCAGTCCCTCAGGGCTTTGCGTAAAGCTTTCTGCAACTTTTCTTTCAGAGATATGTAATGTAAAAGGTCTCTAGAAATTGCAAACTATTTGTGAGTGACATTTGCAAACTACGTCTACTTTTAAATGGTTCAATAAAAGATAAGAAAAATAATATTTAGGTAGTTCATTCTTTCAAGCACGCTTGCTTTTTGTTTGTAAGTGCGTATAGGTAATACGATGGTTTGTGTCTGTGTCCAACGCATGTCTGTACACTCGCGATACGCGATAATATTTTGTGTATTATAAATATATATATCCGAGCGTTAAATTAAATTAGTATGATAAGCTTATATGATGCGCGTGTGCACGTAGGTACATACTTACAAACACGTTAGATTATACAGTTGGGGTTCTTATAACCCTAATGGCGTTTTTGGTGTCATTGAAATTGCCAATTAGCACATATCGAAGAAGTAGATACGCAATTAAAAACTACACGCACGTGTAAAATAATTCCATACTAACGAAAGAAGATTTTAATTACTGAGATTTCAAAATGAAAAATATTCGTTTGTCCCTTCAGAAATGGTACAAAGGAAATTTCCCAGAAATATTTCCAATTTGGGAATGCTGGAAGTTCATTTTTCTATGGGATTTAGACTTCGCTTCCATCAAAGCTGACCACTCAGCGGAGCGTGACGAAAAAAATCAACCTATACCAGGGATGGCGAACCAGTGGCACGCGTGCTTTCGATGGCACGCGCCACAATATTTAGGGTACACCACCAATCACAAAATTCACTATAAAATAAAATAGCATAATGTGTTTTAAATAAGGGCTACGGTATTTTCCCTCGTCAGTTAGTGCCACTGTAGAGTAAGGTCCTGTCACTCGTCAGTGGCGCCACTTCTACTAAATACCCCTCATTGATAGCATTAGGAGTTATTTGATGGCACGTCTAAGTCATCAAACATTTTTTTCAGAAAAGTGGCGCGTTGATACGTAAAGGTTTGCCATCCCTGACCTATATTTTTACTCCATTTTCCAAAGCCCAATTCTAGTGAAAACCCATTAGAGATGCGAAACATTTGTAAAACGAGTAAGAAACGAATGCACAGGATGCTAGTGAAAATTTTGTGCCAGAGGTGTGCACGTTAAATCCTATACAAGTACACAGTTAAAAAAGTATGGTATCCCCGAACTCAAAAAAAAAAAAAAAGAAAATAGCTAAAGATTGCTTTAGCTATTTTCTAATGACATAACGAAAAAACTATCTCCATTCCATCGTACTTATAACCATTTTGTACGAGTAATCGGATTGTCCAGATTTTATTTTATTCCATTCAACATATTAACAAATGTTGAATCCCAGTTAACATTAAATGAAAATCATGATTCTGAGAATTCATTAGCGGTTTTAACTGGTGCTTTTACGACTGGTGCTTTTTTTTATTTTAATTTTGAAACTTTAACTATATTATGTAGCGTGAAATCCGTTCATTCATTGTAGTAAATACTTGATTAAATTTAAACGTGTTTAAAGAGTATTATGTTAAACGAGTTTAGCAATGATAATGCCGTTGGAAAATTTCTTCAAATACAAGGAAAACATAATAATAGGTCTTAAGGACTAGAACGTACTTATTTCTTGAACACGACAAGGTAGGAACGCTAAAGACCACTTAATAAAAAAGAAATATTACGGGACTATGTTCAGCAGTCGACGTCCTATGGCTGAGATGATGATGATAATGATGATGATGATGATGATTACGAGACTATTCGGACCTCTCGTTCCTACCGCTGTAACTCCTGTATAGGCAGGACCCACAGTTTAACCGCCAATAAAAACTCAACCAGTGAAGACCAAGTATTTTTTTCAAAATTTTATTTTACTGTTTTATCGGCGTGATTAATATACATACCTCCACAAAATTACAGCTCTCTAGTGCCAACAGTTTCCATTCAAAGCTTCGGACATACAGACAGACAGACCGACAGACAGACTTATCGAAACTATAAGGGTCAAATCAATCAAGGAAATCATACTTCAATTAAAAGAAATTTAACTACCTAGTGTTCAACACACGTTTAGCTTTTTGTGGTAAGGCCTCTATGTAGTTATAAGTTAAGTAATGTGGAGTCTAATGTAGTTAAGTACTATTTTGAGATTTAAAAGTACTTACTAATATCAATTGAAAATTAATTGGACTCAAATAATACATTTATACGAGTAAATCTAATATTATATTTATAACGCTCAAAATTCAGAGATAAAACGAAATGAAATCATTATTAACAAGTTTTCAAAGAAATACTTTCAGGGCCTGAAGCAAAACTGTTTCTAGAGATCCAACGCGTTGATTAGAAAGGCGAGAGCCGCCCAGATCCGGATAAGTCTCGTAGTAATAATTGCTACGACGCTACGAAGTGCTACATAAAGCTCTTTGTACATTAGTGCTACGAGACTCGTAGCAAAATGAACAATCACACAAACTGGTAATACCTAAGAATTTAGTTAATAAGCCCCACGTAATAAGTGAAGGTCTGTGTAAGTACAGTTTACGCTTCTCCTTGTCTGCATGTTAAAACTTTTACAGGTTGAAGTAGATTAAAATTAGTAATTACTTAATACAAACAGTGTGCGACTACCTTTGGAAATAGCAAAGGCAGTTATTAAGTAAGTTTTTAAAGCAATCTTCGCTACTTTATGAAATGAAATATTCTTCAGCTTTGATAAAAACAAAGCGAGATTGGAAAGGACAAATTAGACAAATTAAAGTTTTTTATGGTATCTTTTTCTTTTAATAATGTCAATTTCTTTAAATTAGAAAGCTATTAAAGAACTGGAAAAAATCAACAAATCTTTGTAGAATATCAAAATAGTTATTTCAGTTTATCAAAAGCTTTTAAAAATATTGTCTATACACTGTACACATACTTCGTTAATGTGTGTGCATATTCCGTTTGGTATACGTTTGAATCAAAGCAACATTTCCCTTTGAAAGGAATTCTATCGATGTTTTCGATACAGTGAATTAATTTAGATATTCCAAAACTTAATAAAATTTTGTCAAAGCTCTAATTATTAGTGGAATGTCACAAAGGACTGCATCGAAACGTAGTTTGATTAAATTATTTTTGTTTCCATTTTAGGCTAGCCATTCCGTAGTTCGTTAGTTCATGAAACATTCCAAATGTATGTTGTTGTATTTGAGCAATGGAGTTTACAAAAAAGGTATCGAGTATCGTTCTATTTTTGGTATCAAATGAATATTTTTTTCTTTCTTTCTTTCGAATATTTTCAGCCTTGCAGAACGGGTTTTACAAAAATGAAAGTAGTAAGTAGTCGAGTTCAAGTTCTGTCTCTCAGTCGTTTCACGGGCAAAACTGCGGGCAGAAGCTTGTAAATAAATAAGACGAAAATGGCGCCTCGTGATAGAGGCATTGACAAGAGACTTGACTAGATAATTTTTTTATTAGCAATTTGTATTGCCCAAATTACTAATAGTCCCGTTAGCCCCTCGTGGTAAGCTAAATTAGCTTGTGTTACGAGTGGGCTCACCACAATATAGTCGAGCGGTGGTGGGATTCGAACCCGCGTTCCTCGGATCTCGAGTCACTCCGACCCCTTCACCGTTCGGCTATCGTGGCTATAAATTATTTTAACATTTGGGTCGGCATATGACGGTTTGCGTACTAAAATCCAACATGAATATTGGGAGAATCTTTGAGCTAGAATGTCATATTTTGACTGAAACCCATTAAAGTTTCGCATTGATTAGAAAGAACCACATGTAATCAAAGTTCGACAGTGGACCCCAAAGACTGTATTTGACATCGTTACAGGTAATTGAAAGCTAGATTCATAATAAAGGCTTCCACAGACCAAACGCGGGTCAGAAGCAGTTCGGGTCAGTGCAGCGTGGCAGTAGGCACACTGAAGGCAGCTCAGTTTCAAAGCAGTTGCAACGCGGGCGCGGGCGTTTGTCAAAAAATTAAATATTCGAAAACCGCTCTCAACGCCCTGCCTCCAGTATGTCATGCTAATATGGCCGCCATAGTAATACAACAGCGCGGGCCCGCTTCTGTCCCGCTCCCGCGCCGCCTTGTTTGTCGTTCGGCAGTAGCAGTGCGGAGCATTTGGAGCTCGGGCCCGTGTTCAAATTTGGTATGACACACTTCAAAGAGTTTCTTGTATTACAACTTGCGCGGTCCCGCATTCAAACTGCGCTGCTACTGCCCCGCGTTTGGTCTCCCGAAGCCTTTATGATCTCGAAATGAAGAGACTCACAAAGAGTGCTTGAAGATCACACGAATGCAATTACGTTTTCAGAGGGAAAATTTGCCTAGGCACTGAAGTTGTGGTTCGCGAGTTTTTAATTCGATTCTGCAATTTGATTATGAGACATAAATAAGTTTAGGCCAAGAGTCACTGAGTGTTGGTGCAAATGTTAAAATTTTTTTTGGAGAAAAAAGTACTCAATATGTTAGTTACATTAGTGTATCCACTCTCCTAATCTCTCTGTTTTTCTTCTTCTATATCCCTTCATTATCGCCTTCATTTTCTGAGACTAATGAACGTCAGTCTTAAAAAAGGTAGAAATTCTGATTCATAATGAAGCAAACAAACAGTTCATTTAAGTTACAGTTTTGATTTAATTTACTTGATCTGACACTAATGATGTACTTTATTTTGTTTGTTTTTTTTTCTGTATTGTGGGTAGGCGATGCGACTAACGCGCTCAGGATTATGGGCCAATCTGATTCACCTACCTGACGCTATGAATAGACACAACCACGCAAAATGGTTCGATCGCACGTGACGGTTTTGTGGTCGTCGAGACACACACAATCACTGTATACACAAACACTTTATTACATTACAATTTATTTATTATGTACACCCACACAGTTTTGTTTTTCAAATATTATCGTTTTATTTATAATATCTTATTACATCTTTTCTTTATAATAATATTATACTGTACTTATTACACTTAAAATTTATACGCGCACTATTATTATTATTTATGTATGTATATTTTATGCAGTATAGGTTAGTGTCCGTGACTCCCACTCGGCATGGGGCACACTGAAAACCAGCGTCGTGGCCTCCCTCACCGGGGGCCATGGCATATGCTGAGTGGGGTCCCATTGCGATGGACATCGCTGTGCGACAGGGTGGCACTGCTCAGTTTTACTTTCACTTTCATTGTATGTTTTATTTTATGTCACCTATGTCTTATTTACTTTTTTTTCTATTATTTACATCTTTTGTCTTCTGTGATGTCCATGGCAATAAATGTTTCTTTCTTTCTTTCTTTCTTTCTAAGTACTTGCTATGTGTAAAAAGTCTAATTAATTTAACTTTCAGTGTTTCTGACGGAGACTGGCCTAAATGTCGTTTTTCATCTAGGTACCTTTAATTTATCGGTAGGTTATAGGGCAACAACTTAAAAAAACATTTACAGGCTTACTCAGCAATTTTTAACGATTTTTAATTCGATAAAATTTTATTTTTAGGTCCAGAATCACCACTCTCAAGTACGGTCAGACACGAGCAATATACATAGATTCGTAGAACTGACAGCCGTTGGGGCAATACTGTTTTCTAATAGCAAGCAAATACCTGGAGATGTCATGTAGGCAGGCAGGATCAGTGCATCGACGAACTGATGAAGGTCACGGGAAGTTTCTGGATGAGGGCAGCGCAGGACAGCAGTGTACTTTCGGCTAGAAGAAGAAGAAACACATTACACATTTTATTGGCCACTAAATACGAGTAGATCCGAATTACATCTACGTTCATTGTTTCAAAGAAAACAAATCAAACAATCCAATCGATTTTGAAAATTCATACGAGGATTCCAAATAGTTTTTTTTATGGTACAGGAGGCAAACGAGCAGAAGAATTACCTTATTACCGTCGCCCATAGACACCTACACAGGTCCGGATATCTAGGAAGATTTAGGATAATAATAACACGAACAAAATATGTACAAACTATAGATCTAATTTTTCCTAACACCTACCTTTTAGCTTTTTGCCCTTCAACTAGCTGCAGCATTTGAAATGCTTTGCAAACAGACTTTTTACACTTTGATTTCTCCAGTCGAGTTTTAATGATCTTATTTTACTAAAGCATCGAGATGCAAAAACTATCGAGATCCTTTCATTTCTTAGTTAGTTCACTGAACGGTGAAGGTGTCCGTGGGCGTATAAGGTAGGGCTGCCACTTTCAGGCTTATTATACGTTAGCGGCGTTGTTAGAATAGAAGCAAATATTTATAAAGTTATAAAATAAAATAATCGAACATGAATACGTTTATGTAGTGTAAAATAACTGTTGGTAAACCTATTGAAATAATACATGTTGTCCCTTTCAACTACCCACGGGTCAAGTTAGAATGGCTGCACGCCAAATTGTCGGGAGCTTCACACGCAGCGTGTCTGTATACATTGTGCTTACCGTGGGTTTATGTTAGGTGTGCTCGCTAGCGAGTGCGTCAAAAAATTCTATGAAGTTTTTAGTTCTTGAAAGTAGCCGCTAGGGGCGCTGTACAATTTGTCATAGATTTAATGTCATTTATTTACGCAGTTGCTAGCGAACACACGTAACGTAAACGCTTGACGTGTGTCTGCATATTGGAAATTAGCATGGATGATCTAAGGTAAGTCGAAACTTAACTTCGAACTCCTCCTATGTTCTTCTGATTTTTTTTTCTGATTATTTGGACCCCAATGACAGTTTAACTTTTCCCCGGGACAAACTTGACTTTCACTGGTTGAGTTTTTATTAGCGGTCAAGCTGTAGATCCTGGCTACACAGGAATTGCAACGGTGGGAACGAGAGGTGGGAATAGTCCCGTATGAGTGAACGCATCACTCTCAAACCAAGCCTAAAGTTTATACTAAGTAGTCATATTCTAGACTGGAGTTCGTATCACGTGATTCGTTTAATTGTACCGGCGATAGAACAGTAAACTACCCATAAATTGTTTTATTAAACTTTCATGGTCACTAACATAATACATAATTATCATTGACGGGATTGCTACCATGTACCTTAATTTGTCTATGTCTGCCTATATGACATCTCACCCGCCAGTTTCCTCAGTTACTCCGTGACCGTGGCGCTTGCAACAGTGTCGAAATATCGGAAACTCAAAATTGAGGGACATGATACAATCCCGTCAATAATAAATTACCCATTTTTCTTGCAAAGTTTCTTCTAGTCACAACTAGTTCATAAGTTCCCACAATTTTAAGCTCAAACTGCTGTGGTCTATACCTGGCCGGCACTGCAGCGTGAATTTAAATAAAATCCGACTAGGTAATGAATATTTTAACACAATTTAACTGAAAAATCTACTAAGTAGGCAAAATAAAAACACTGACAACCCTAAACCTGGGTCACCTTCCTCCCACGTCAAAGATACGTCCTGGCAAGGGTTGTGCCTTTTCGGGACCAAAATACACGCGTGTGCATATCAAGTGTCAGCTACGTTAATAGACTAGAATAGAATGAATAGAAAATGTGTTTATCTGATAACGAGTACCTACATTAATAATCTGGACTATATTTAGATTAAATTAATTTAATTAAATTAGAATATGATACTTTATTTATAAGAATAAGAAAATCTTTATTCGGCTCAGGCCTGAAATATCCGTTTTCCTAAAATGTATTTTTCGCAAAATATCTGCTATTCAGGATGTGAGCACGTCTTTTGCATAATTTCAGCTTCTCAAAATGTCAACTATTTAAAATTGTATGTTTCCAAGAATGACAGTTTTTGTACAATGTTCGCTTTTCAGATTATAGAAAGGAAATGTAAACATTATGAATAGAAGACCTTCTAAAACTGCACACATTTTAAATTGAATACATTTCGATAAAGCTGACAAATAGGAATGCAAACATGATGAGCCTACGTAGACTTTTTGAGCATTATGTATACATTTTAGGAAAACAGATATTTCAGGCCTTAGCCCTTTATTCAGCATAACAATGTGACGAAAAAAAAACCAAAAATATACATGTCTTAAAAATTGCTGGGGAGGCGCCCGCTCAGCAAAAATCGCGACATGACACAAACGTCATGTCGAGATGCTGGTTTTCAGCGGGAACCAACGCGTGATGAGGATTGCGCGTCCCATAGGGACAAAAGGACTATTCCCACCTCTCGTTCCCACCACTGCAACTCCTGTGTAGCCAGGATCTACAGCTTGACCGCCACAAAAACCCAACCAATGAAGGTCAAGTTTGTCCCGGGGGAAAGTTAAACTGTCATTGGACCCGCAACGAAATTAATCAGAAGAACATAGGAGGAGTTCGAAATTAAGGTTCGACTTCCCTCCATTGCAAAGCGGATGACAGGTGACAAACAAAGGTTTAAAAACCTTTAAGAAAAAGATTATGCACCACGGACAATAAATTAAATTAAGGGGGCCTATCTTATGAGTAATTAGCAACTACCTGCCAATAATATTTTTCACAAAATCGCTTAAAAGCACGGAAATTTTTCCTTGTCGCGACAAGATCGGTGTAATAAATTGCGGAAACAGATGTATGGGACAGACAGTGGAAAGCGACTTTGTTTTATTACTACATAATTATGTAGTCATGATTGTACCTGTTTGGCGCTTCGAATACAATAATTATCGATAGCAGTCAGAGTCAAATAGTTCACGACCAAAATAGCCAAAAAGTTCGCAACACATCTTTAATTGTTCAAGAAATAAGGTTGTTTTATCAACTTTTTGTTCCCCTTGGATGTCACGACTTATTTATTATTTACTGTACAATCTAATGTCTATTGCAGGTCGGCGTTGATTCTCACTAAAATTGATTATTAAAAATGCTTTGAGTCACTCTGATGTAAATAGATAACCCACACAAATACAGGACTTTCAATCTATACTAATATTATAAAGAGGTAAAGTTTGTGTGTTTGTTTATTATTTTGTTAAATTGTAAGGGGTAATCTCGGGATCAACGGAAATTTTAAAAAATCTTTCACCAATAGAAAACCCACATTATTTCTGAGTGTCATAGGTTATAATTATAAAAAATCGAAAAATTCCACTCGGGCGAAGCCGCGGGCGGAAAGGTAGTCGTATAATTAATTTCTAGGTAGTGAAATGACTTTACTTTTGATCGAATTTCACCCGAGTGCATTATGAGGCTTTTCTTGTAATCATAGATTTATTGTAACATGGGTATGGTGGAATCCACCTATTATTATCCAACCGGCAAAACATAGATTTCTTAATTAGTGGTTATGGTGCAACCCATCCTATTATTATCGAAATGACGGACTAAAACATTCTATCTTTGGTATTTGGTTTCAATGCACATAACATTATTCCAAAACCAATAATACCTTAATGAAAATTCGATTCTGGTAAATGTTAGTGCTTCCGGCTTCGTAAGCTCATGGAAATGGGGCATTAATAGTTCGTGATATTCTCTGAACATCATTTAATTACTTTACACAAATCATAGTATTAGGCCATTAACCTCATTACGTATGATAATATTCGTGTAATAAGCTAATTATTAATAATTCTATTAATAATTTAGAATGTGGGGTTTTCTATTTCCCATACCTATTCGGCCGTTTGGTGTAGTGGTTTGCAACGGACTGCTATGCCGAGAGCTCCCGGATTCGATTCCCGGCCGGGCAGAAATTGAAAATTAAATGATGAATTGTAATTTCTGTAATGGATCTGGGTGTACCACAGTATATTAAGTATATGTATGTATTTACAAAAAAAAGTATTTAAGTATGTTTATCTCCGTTGTCTAGTACCACAGATAATATAATGCTAGTACCCATAGTAAAAGCTTTGCTTAGTTTGGGACTAGAAGCGTAGTGCAAAATGTTCAAGGTTATTTATTTATTTATGTAATAAATTCAAGTAAATTAAAAAGTTAAATTTCGCTTTGTAAGGTTATTTTCATCTAAGCACAGGAAATATTTTTCGCAGTCAAGGTTCGACTATTTTTACTATCTTCTTTATATAAATTCTGATTGTGAATCTGTTTGTGGTCCTATGAGAATAAATGAAAAAAAAAAAAAAAACCAACGTGTGGCCGTGCAGCCTGTGTGCGCTATGGCGATGGCGATCGGATTTTTTATGAGTAATTATATCACAATACACGTAGTATTATTTAAGTAGAAAAAAATGTTATTTCTTTTATTTTTATAGTCAATTGAATTAAATATTTTCAGTCTAGTAATTTTAATCATTGTTGTTACTTGTTTGAAAAGGAAAAATATTCAAATTCACATTTCTTTGTACATAACCAGGTGTTTTTATATTTCTATATGCGATCGAGGAATTCTTAAGTAAAGTACTTTTGGTAGAATATCTCCGCTCTCCATAATAATAAAACATTAAATTGACAAGTATAAAATTACATTAGATATAACTTATTAGTTTAGCTTATTTTTATTAAATTAAAGAAATAAATAAATTGAATTAAATTAAAAATATTAACTCAGGAGTATGACCCGGATTCCAGAATCGTCTAAAACAGTAAATGAGCATTGTTTTGAGTCCGGTCTAAAATTACAGATTTCCGGATGCATGTTAATTCCTATGAGCGACATCTATCGACGAAAATAATGAAAGCTTTGACAGCGCCTTAAAAACTTGCTACTTAACACAAACATGCTTTAATTAGCACTCAATGGCGGTTTAGTAATGTAGCACGCTTTAACCAGATGGCTCTGTTCGTTATAGCTTTTAAAGTCGAAAAATATGTAGCAAAAGCAATTTTCATAATATTATTTTATGCGTAACGTGAACTGTCTTTTCATTCAAAATGATATCCACGTCAAAAATCTAGGTAATAAGAATATCTATGATTCTCTTCATTTCTTTACTAACGCCCTCTCGCGGAGTTCGAACGAACGCATAAACTAATAGTTCACAAGTTTATTCAGCCTGCTTTTTCAGCCGCGCTTTACTTGCAGACTAAACCACTAGATGGCAGTAGCATCCTTACCAAGTAAGATAAAGCGCTGAAACTTTTTTTTCTTAAAAAATGAGACAAAGAAACAATTTTTTCTTACATTTAGATTTTTTAAATTTGGTTTTAAATGTATCAAGTCAGTTACAGCTTACAACATTAGGTACTTTACCTAAATAATTTTGATTGGTTAGGCATGGATAGGTCATTTAAGTTACTTAAAACATAAGTAAGTAGGTAGGTATTTAATCATAATTATCAGATTTATTTTGTTTGTTGTCCTACGTGCTCAGATGAGGTCATGATCAATTTATAGTTCCAAGCTAAAGTGTTTTATTTTATGGAAAAATTATAAGACACTAAAGAGTAGGTACCTACCTATAATGTATAGACTCGTAATGATTCCGACGGATGATAATGACAGGTGATACTAATTAAATTGACTGAAAAAAATAGAAACGGGTCATGTTGCCGAATAACTCGTAATATTCAAATCAAACTATATTCAGTAAGTAATTTAATTCCGTTACTTTTATATAGCACATTAATAATGAAATGCTTAGAACAGTAAATAATAAATTCGTGCTACATATTTTCACTATTACGTGTATAGCGAAAATCCGAGAATCGAACCCATACACGACGAACTAAGTCGATTGTTTTTCTTTTACATCTCTGTAGCAGCTTTGAATTATTGAAGTAGGTAGGTAATAATGTAGGTAACTAACAATTTCATAATTGTACGCAAGTACAGAAAAATGACGTTAAAATTAAATGTATGACAGTTTTTCATGAAATAAAATCATAAATTATTTTAAACGCGTTCACTAGTGAGGACTTTTGATGTAAACTCACACTAAGCCCTCAGTTCTTACTTTGTATAGAAATTATTTACCATCTGTCAAACGTAATGAGACCTTCACTTATATGGGACTACGCTACGTTCATTTGAGAAGTCTAAGCTTCATGGACATCTACGTTAGAAATGTGATTCAAAAAAATTAAAATCGACGGAGTTTTTTGAATAATTAACAAACATACAAAAGATGTAAAAAACATGTAAAACAATTTAGAATCTCCTCCTTTTTAAAGTCGATTAAAATGGGCAACCAAAAATACAGGGTAAAAATTGTTTTCTTTACGTAGGAGTAGGTAAATCGGTTAAGTTACTGATTATGAGTCGCTCCTAAAAATTTGGATACTAATAACAAATCAACCTGTATAAAAAACTACACCGTGTATGTAAGGGTAGTTTTAGTCCCAGAACGTTTAGTTCCTGTATTGACCTAGTTTCAAAAACAGATAGGTATGTTAAATCGAAAAGTTAACCCAAATTTTATTTTTATTAGAGTCGAAGGGCGTAGCGTCGATAGAAACTGTATACATACATACATCAACTACGTATAGCGCCCAGTCGGACGTTTGAAGAACAAGGAAAAGTATGGAGTTGATGAGATTAATGGTTCTTTTTAACCACAATAGGCTAGTTTCGTAAAAAAAATTGTTTAGTCCGTAATGTTTAATATCAAAAAATATTGGACACATATATTTTCATTTGTCAATCTAACAAATAATTACATAGTTATGGTGCGTTGAAGTTCCGCACGACGTCACAACGTGCGGCACTTTTATGCACGCATTGACGTCACGGGCCTCTTCTGAACTTTGGCGCGCTTTATCTCTTTAAATTTTCATTAGTTTGAAAAAGTGAAAAATACGTGTAAAGTATTTTTTGGTTATAGTTACTTAAAATTAACTTAAAAAACTCAGCCTTAATTTTTGTTTTTTAATGTTGAAAAAAAGTAGACTGTGCTGTGAAAACGAACTCAAGCTTTTATTTACTAATATGTTGGCTATTCCTAAGTCTTCGCCGGGTTTTTTTAAAAATAGGGTTAGATTAAACTAATCTTACGTTCGTATTCTCAAACGATGCATGCTTAAGGGAAGCAGCAAATCGAACGCATAGAGTTAAATGGCGTTCTGTGATTGGTTCGTCCACGCTCACTGTGAGACCTCATAGTAATGTTTGTGAATAGGGGCGTTATATTTTAAGTTTAATCGAGTTAGTGTAGTGTTTATCCCAGATTAATGTTTCGTTTTACGTTGTTGTGACTTCAAAACCATTTTACTATTTTTTTATATCTCAGCATATAGTCTCAAAAGCTTTCTAAGTTTACTAATAATATTAGACATATTTTAAAATTTATATACGGATGTCAACACAAAGCAAAACCGAAGCTTCTTAAGTACCTAGTAAGTACCTACTACTTAATATGTAATGGTGCTATTTTTCAATTAAACATTGTAGTCACACACACATTCGTTTTATTTATCATTACAGTAACTATATAGACAACCCCTCGTTCAATGAGTTAATTTAATGAGGGCTATCGTTTTAGCGCTCGCCAGTTGGCGCCACTGTAGAGTAAGGTCCTGTCACTTGCTAGTAGCGAAGACAGTGGCGCCAACTTGTGAGCGCTAAAGTGGTAGGAGGACTATCGCATTTGCACTCATCAGGATGGCGCCACTGTAGAGTAAGGTCCTGTCAATCGCCAGGGGTGCCAACTGTTAGGTATAAAAACGATAACCCTCATTGAATGTCACGCATTAAAAATATATTAAACAAAACACAAAACCTACTCGTCTCCACTCGTCTCCTATTCTAAATACTAAAATATAAATGATAGAAGATGCGCCAAACATCTATATTGAAAAATTCCTCCTTGTCCGATCATTGGAAAAGTTCTACATAAGCTTCGATCCCCGTTTAAAACAAGACTTTGCTTTTCTTGTACAACTCCTCTTTTAGAATACTTAATGCAGAAATACCCCTTTTCTTCTGTTCGCGAAGTTTTTGGGCCTTCCGAGCCGGCCAGTGGAAATGATTCCCGGTTGAGTCGGACTGAACTTGTGAACATCACTTAAAGTAAAAGTATAGAACACTTTTACTCGAGTATTTTTGTCTTGAAATAACTATGATAATATTGTCAGCGCACATAGCCTTTGACAATATTACAATATTATAACATTCCTAATGATGATGAACATTGACGCCCGTATTCACAAAGGATGTCTGCGTAAGTAAAGCAGCAATCGAACGCACAGCGTTGAATAGGACTCTGTGATTGGTTCGTGTGGCACCCTGTGCGTGCGCGCGCACTGTGAGACCTCATAGTAATGTTTGTGAATACGGGTGTAACAGTACTTTTTATGGCCCTGATTAATTGTTACTGACATCTAGTTGAGTAAAATGAAATGTTGACATTGTAATAAGTTAAGTCTCTATTCCGTTCAATTTTTAAGAGGTCTGACAAAATTGCCGTAGGCTACAAGCATAGACTATTAGATATTACACCTTTTCTTTGAGTTAAGACAAACTTATAGAAAAACTGAGCTGGCTTAAAAGTTTGCTTATGTTCGTAGATATTTGACAGGAGCTTTTTTAACAAAGCTCCTGTTACTAAGTAGACATTCGGGCTTTTAGGTACTAAAATTATATAGTGAAGGTATATTGTTAAGATACGGAAATAGAGAAGAAAATTCGTTGATTTTCTTCTAGTACCTATTACTTCCTTGTTTAGTCAATAATTTTACTGCAAGCAGACAGTTATATGTTGGATTTGAATTTCTGTTAACAAAAAAAAACATTGTTAAATTCTTAAAAGATTACGTCAAGAATTTGGATTAAAAAGTATTGAGTAATTAAAAACGCACAAAGAGAGCCTCACTTAAGAACTTGAATTACGAGTCTAAGGCTGCGCTTTCAAAAACTTTCCAAGACCTTATTCAGAATAAAAGGTAAAAATAGAGCCCTGACAATTCAACGCTAATCGCCGAAAGCTAGTGTAACCTAATCGCCATTCTCAAATTAAGTTTAATCGCGCTGTGAGGAGGTCAGTTAAAAAAGAGGCCTGTAATCAGGTCCGCCTCACGCGTTACGCACTTATATAATGAAAGGGGGCGAAAGGGGGGAAAGGGCCCGTCATCTGCGTACCCCTGTCCGGCGCGGATCGATACCCTACGTGTGGACTTTATGTAAAAAGGTTCGTACAGGACGCAGACCATAAGTGTCGAGGGAGGTGGTACGAATATCTTCAATTTTGGAGAGAAAATTTTCCAGCGTGGAGGCGAGCGCCCGCGGCAGAAGGGCTGCCCAACCCGAAAAATGCGCGCCCTTAATTGAATTTACAGATTTGCGTTTCGTGCGCGACTGTTTGCGATGACGCAACCCTGCTAATGATGGTAATTGTTTTGCCGGGAAAAAGTACGAACTATTTTTCCGACACTCGATAGTATTAAAATTTAAAGGAATCTAAAGCTCTGAGATTTTCAGTTTTATTTCAGTGTACTATTTTTATTTGTTACTTTTACATTTCGCGTATTTAGGTGTCATTAAAACTTAACTTTTTCACGACAAAAAAGACACTATTGTTTATCATAAAAAATACTACGAGTAGTTTTAAGAACTAAACTGACCCAGTTTGAATGAATCCGCTTTGTAATTCAGTAGCAAACGAACGTTCGCCAAAAAAAAAGTTTATCAAACGGGTAATAATAAAATGATGTGACTCCTATAGATACGACATTAAAAGTTATGGCGAAACGTAACATTTCGGCGAATGTTACGCCTCTACGCCCTTGTGATAGAGTTCACATTCGCGTTGTAGAGTCGTGCAAATTGACAGGCCATTATGAAACTTTTGAGTTATCATATCACTCTGTGTTAATGAGCATCAATGGCATCTTTATTTGTGACAAATGGCGTAAATTGCTGTTTTCAAACTGTTTAATGTCATTATATTAAAGTTTGAATTAAATAAGTACTATAGTCATATCACGTTAACAATCACAGATTAGAAAGTATTTACTTAGCTCAGGCGCAGACCACCGACTTTTAGTTGGCCGATAGTTGGGCCCGATTTTAATTTGTATGAAGAATCGGCCGGTACCAAATCGGTGTAATGTGCGCATTTTCTTTCATACATCTCCATACTGATTAGCAGCCCGACCCAACTATCGGCCAACTAAAAGTTGGTGGTATGCGTCTAGGCTTAAACAATTGACAAACCATGATGCCATCAAAAAACAAATGAATCTCACATATTTAGAAATCGCACAAAACAATCGCCTTCATAAGCGCGCGTCTTTTGTTTCGTTCTCAATTGAAACGTTTATAAAGGGTCAGTCGTTAATGTCAAATCATCTCGGTGAATAACTCCTAAAGTCAGGTGTGTATCAGATAGTTCGCAAGGGAAACTTTCCCCGGGAAAGGTTGTAGTTATGCCCAACCCTCTTATTAGTGGGGCTCGGGTCAGTAATACTCATTTGTCGTGACGTCATTTCATTCAATTCTTTCGTCCGATACAAATCAAGGTAAGGATCTTTGCGTATGATTTGCTCTTTGTTTTTGGGTGGCTTAAAACTTTTGTTATCTTCGTATGTATAGAGTTGAATTAAAATTATATTTACTGTTTTTAAATAGTGCAGAATTTGATAATATCATACTTAATGACACTGCACTGGGACACATGACGTGTTTCTAATATTTTATTAATGAAAAGTGTCAAAAAATTTTCGTTACTCACAAATTAATACAATACATATTGAATTACATTTTGAATAAAATTTGAAAAACAATTTTACAACCAAATTCAATTTCGTAGCGTCGTAGTCTCGTAGCATCAAAAGTCCACTGTATGTATTTGTTTATTTTACACCTAAAAGTCTTTCTCACTCTAAAATTATTATAAAATATGAATCTTTACATCTATTTGTATTAAAAAGACATAAGTACGTAAGATTTTCTTTGAAATTATCACAATTCCTACCTTTTTTTTAAATTTCAGATATCTACATAACACAAACTAAATTGTTTAACTTTTCATACTTAACAAGTTCATATCTCACAGAAATACGGTTCAATTTTCTATGTTCCTTTTAGTCAATTCCAGTTCTTCTAAGACTTTGAACCTTTTTCACGTGCGTTTAAGGTTCATTTTGATTCTGCTTTGTGCCAAAAATCCTTCTTATTATTTAGTACGCAAAAATTCATCCATTTGATACACTTACATTTCACAAATATAATTAAGAATCCAAAAAGAAAAAGTATTTGGGTTTTCTAAGGTACGAAGGTAATATCTAAAACAAGGTAAGTTTAAACTTTTTCTTATAAAATTTAATACTAAAATGTGTGATATGAAATCCTAAATGTTTGTAATCTTGTACTTTGTTATATTTTTACCGATATCTGGGTGTACTATCGGGGACTCTTCCGCCTGACCACTTTGTAGAAATTTTAGCGTAAGCGCATCGCTCCGGTCACGTGCTCACCCCGTCTCTAATTGGTTACGCATTTTACTATATTTTTACTACGACCAATAAGAGACAATCAGGGCTTAGGTTGCAATACGAAATACCATTGTGCACTTTATTGTCATACGGTTAAGGTTTAAAACGAAATGTTTCTTTTTCTTCAATCTTTCTTAGTTTTAGGCTGAGTTGCACCACCTAACTTTGACCGTAACTATAACGGTAACCGGTGCTTTTTGTATGGAGTTTGACAGAATTTTGACGTTTGTTAAAGTTAAAGTAAGATGGTGCAACTCAGCCTTAGAATTTTAATAATAGAATTTGGTTACAAACAAATAGATATGTATTTTTTTTATATTGTGTTTTTATACGAGGTCTGTATGCTTTTTGCTTTGGCGATCTGTTGACATATTCTCTCCTTTGTTTTTTTGTGAAGTTTCGTGATCAATAACCGATTGATTTGTGTTGACCCGTGCTAGTAATTGGACTGTTTGATTGCCTTTTTATTGACCTCCGCTCGATTACTGAACCATGCCTCTCAAAATAATTCTTATATTTACTTACAAACTTATCTATACATTGTTAACTGTTTAAGTATTATTTAGTTTGAAGTTTAATTGTTATTGATTTAAGACCTTGTGTAAAGACACTTAATGTGCAATAAAAAATTGAATTTGAAATAAAACTAACTTAATATTATAATATTTACGATAACCAATTACCTGGATCATTGCTACCTAGTGCAATATTGATATTAAATTTTAATAACGTAGATAAGTGTTTCTTTAAAACGGAAAACAAAATATGCATTAAAAATAAATAGAAACCTATTATAAGTTTTTATTTACATTCAAGGATTTAAGAAAGTTTTAGCCAGATCTTACAATAATTGTTTTTAAGCCACAAATATTCCTTAACTCTTTATCAATTAATTCAATAACATATTGTTTTAAATTATAAGTTCCGAATAAATTAAATACCTATTAAATAAGTAAAATTCTTAAGTAACTGTATGATTTTGTATTTCTCACCCTAACTAGCTAAACTAATATCATGAGATTTACACTCATAATATCAACAATAATTGTAGAAAGGGCTACTTTTTTCTCGGGAAATTGCATAGTTACCTCGGAATGTGCGATAGCAATTTTGTGACCCGAGCGGGCAATCGCTAGTTCAAATTTTACACGAAGTCTCATATAATATTTTGTAGTTTCAAATTGACTAAAATGCGACGTTGCCAAACGAGCGCTACGGATGCGGGTAATAAGCAATACTCAATCCTAAATGCTTTACATAGAGCTTGGTTTGCTAGGGCAAACATCTACAGTGATGCGCCGACGCTGCTTAGACCCGAAACATGAATGAACGGGGGCGGAGTTTAATCGAGCGTGTGTGTGCAAACAATTTAGGCCCTTAAGGTGTCAAGGCGTTCGAGTCCCCGATAGTACGTTAGTAATATATTCATGGTACAGTCTACAAACGCGGCGAATTTCTCCACTGAATTTTGAACTTTATTCCATTACAACAAAGTTTAAAATAAACCGACAAATTTTAACATTTTGTGGTATTTTGATTTGCTCTCGACTGTACATTTGTAACAAAGCGACTATTTTATTCAAGAAGTGGAGATAAGTCGTTGCTAGGTTGTTATAATGCCTATTTAGCTGTCACATTACAGTTCGAAAAAGGTGTTAAGTACTAATATTTTCTTATTCTTAAAATTAGTACTGGCAGCAAACATTTTCTTTTTAGAACACAACATCATTCAAAGACTGGTTTTTCTTTTAAAAATCGAACGAATTTGGCGTGGAAATCGAAATGCCTTCTCGGAGCACACAAGGCCGAAAATGTATTCGCCGTCACCGAACCTATTCCAACTGCCCTACCTACCAATACGCAGGGCGGGCGGCTTAGTTCTCGCACATGTAAAATAGCTTTCATAGGGATTGGTACTCTACTTTGTTTTATTATTATTTTGTTAAGAAATAACAAGTTAGGTCAATAATTAATTACATTATTACTGCTATGATGATATTGTATGGAAAATTGGGTAGCCGTGTGCATAGGTACTAGGTAGTGCCTGACAATGATGGTTAGGTATGGAATTTTATTATAATGAGTAAAACGACTATTACTCTTAAACTAACTGACCTATCTTAACCGCTATAGTTTTCCTTGAAAGTTCATAAAAAGAACTATTATCATAAATTTTCCCAGATTTTTCAAGCCAATTGGCACTTAAAACTTTAAAATTTTGCAAACGGATCCCTAAATAGAAATATGGTCTAGAAACTTCTAAGCCATTTTAAAAGACCTATCAAACGATACCCCACACGATGGAGTAGAAGATGAAAAAAAAATCGTCCTCACTTTACATGTAGGGGAGCTGCCCTAAAAAAAAAATTTTTTTTCAAAATGTTATTTTACCCTTTTATTAATATACATACTTCCACAAAATTACAGCTCTCTAGTACCAATAGTTTTCAAGCAAACCCTCGGACGGACAGACAGACATAACGAAACTAAAGGTTCCTTGTCTGGGCAACGGAACTCTGAAAAGTAAACCATAGTTGACCTGCATTGTTGTATTCCGACAGTTGAAGGTACTCGTAAGATAGCCAGTTCCTCTGTGGGGGTGGGAGTTAGTGACATCGCAATATTTCTATTGCCTATCATTACGGTGATTTTGATTGCGAACTTTGAATGTTATAAAAGGGTTCTTGTACACTTGCGCGAAAGACATTAGCGCGAAGACACTAGCGCAAAAAGCCAAGTGCGCGCGCGAATGGACGTTAGCGCGAAAAGACATGAGCGCGAAAGACACTAGCGCGAAAGACATTTGTGCGAAAACAGTCGCTAAAAGTATTTGACTTGTCAGTCTGTGGCATTATTAGCTCTTGAGTGACTGAAGTGATTTTGATTTTCTTTCCTCGCTTGTATCTTGAAAACGGCATGTTCTAGCACGTGAGTGGACGTCCCATACTGAGTATTTATTGTGTGCATAACAACTCTTTCAAAACGAAGAATAAAAGTCCCATGTTACTTTAAATTTTAAATTAATTTAAAATAAAGCCGAGCATCTTTCGCTCCCAAACGCCTACAGCTTCGTACTGGGGGCTACTTCTCTGGTATATCTGCCCGTCCAAGATACATGCCTCGCATAGGCGCACTCGTGTTACCGGCAACGTCCAGGGCCCCCGCCCCCCACCCCGCCTGACCCCACCACCCGCCACCCTGCGTACGGCCAGCTAGGGTTAATTCGAACTATTCAATACTATTTAAATATTTTAAAATTACTTTTTTTTTTGTTTTCGTGCCAGCGTTTCTGTTTTTAGATATTGATAGTGGAATGATGTGCAGTTTAGAATTTGAAATCAGATTTGAGTTGGTTTATTGGATTTTTTTAAATGTGTCGCAAAGTAAACTATCGAAGGTCATCTGACAGTCCTGTAAACAATAAATTTAAGGTAAGCTCTAAATATATTGTAGAGAACTTTCTACTGTTATATCTGAAGAGATCAATCATCATAAATAGTTAAATATTCTGTACTTTACAAAATTCAAACTTCAAAATGTAATATCACACAAATTGACTGAAATTACCTCCGATATCGCGGTCGAAAAGTGATAAGGACATTTCTTGCAACTAACTAAAACTAGTAACAAAAAGTTAGATTTAGGCAGCAACTACGAGTAGTAGAGGATTGTATTAGGTTACACGCAATGCGATAATTACTGGCCGCATAATATTCAAATAAGATTTTAAAACTTAAATGTCATAAAAAATATTTTAAACTTTCAAAATGTATTGACAGCCCTGAATGTCCGGCCAGCAGCCCTGATTCTCTAGAACAGAGAACGCCGTGCGTGCCCGGCGCGTTGTAAACAGCCTACCCTCAGCCTGGACGCTGGCCTCGATATGCGGGCGACGTCATCCCTACCCTTATCGACTTACGACTCAATCTCAACTGGCCAGCCGAAAAATTTCGGTGGCCGTGCGTATGTAGGGCGGACGGACCTCCCCTCCCCCCGAGAAAGGGGTTTTCCCCCGCATCTTCCTTCTTCCTCCTTGTGCAAATTCCCCTGGCAATGGAAATGTGTTCGGCCACATTTTATACAATTCGTAGTCCGTTCGGCAACTTTACATACGCACAATGGACACTGGGTGCCGTGGACAATCAAGGAACTAGTTTATAGTTTTAATTAGTGGCCCCTCTGTTATTTGAACGGCTGAAACAAAAAAGAAATTGGAGTAATGATAAAACTGACCACCAATATTTTTTATTTGTCACTTCTAGGGGCGTAGTGTGAGTTTACAAAAAAATATATGAAGATTTCAGTTCTTGACAGTTTCCGCTAGGGGCGCTATACAATCCTTCATACATTTAATGTTACTTTTTTTAAGCAGTCTACATCGAATGCGTTCAACGTAAACTCACACTACGCCCGCCGATCATTATAATCATTCGATAGAAAGTATATTTACACTTCAATAACTGAAAGTATTTTTAATATTACCTACTGTCGGAAAATGTGACTTTGTTGGTCATTGATGATAAGCAGTGATCACCACCCCATGACTCGTGCAAGATTAGGAGTTGCTAATGAGGTATCTGCTTGTTTAAAGTAGAAAAACACCACTGGAGATGAGTTACACCGTCAGTCAAACCAGTCCATCTTAAAATCTTGACCACTCGTCGCTTTATTATTTTATCGATATGTTAATGCTGAGAAAATGTGCTAAAATAAAATCCTGAATAGAAAATTATCGTCATTTTAGTCTGTTTTAAAAAGCTATTACTTGATTGACTACACAAGCGACCTTCTCTATATTGTAGAAGTATTTGGAGCAACAACCAATACAAGGTTGGGGTGAAAGTTTTATTCTATATCAGAGGAGGGCAACATAAAATATTTTCTATGAACATGTAATAGCTTGTAAGACATGCAATTTCAGTTTAAAACAAATGTTGCATAAAATACATACTGTTTGACAATAAAAAAACCGGCCAAGTGCGAGTCGGGCTCGCGCACAAAGGGTTCCGTAGCAGCAAATATAACCAAAATTACAGTTAAATCAACCTATCTCAAAAACTATAAGAGATACTTTGATCAAACCAAAAATCGTTGAAAGAGTTAATTAGCATGCATCACCTCTATTTTTTTTAGAATTTTATACCCCGTAGTTATAAAAATAGAGGGGGGGGGACATACTTTTTACGACTTTGAGAGCTGATATCTCAAAAACCGTTCACTTTAAGAAAAATGTTTTTTAGAAAACTTTATATCATTTTAAAAGACCTTTCCATTGATACCCCACACGGGTATGTACATCGAAAAAAAAACAGACGGACAGACGGACAGACGGACAGACGGACAGACGGACATGACGAAACTATAAGGGTTCCGTTTTTGCCATTTTGGCTACGGAACCCTAAAAACATGCTCTAGCTAAGCATGTAAATCGTTTAATATTTTAAATATTCAGTTTTAATCTGTAAATGTCTGAAAACTAGGTTTCTAACAGTTTTCAGACAGAATTGTAAGTAATTAGGTAGTCCAAATAAATCACAAGCCAAAATGTAATTTGAAAGTACAAAAAATAAAAAATCACAAATACTCAAATAAATGTAATTTACTGATTAAAATAGAAAACTAGGTATTCAGATACTATTTTTATATCTACAACGAGAAAGCTCTTGGTTTGTATCTCACTAATAAAAATAGAAAGCTGGAACCTAAGTTTTATTTCCAACACGAAAAAAATTAAGAAACTTCTCAATCAATTGGCAAGATTCAACCCGTATTCAACATGTTTCCATTTTATCGATATTACGTGATAAGCCCATACGTTTGTCGTCTAAAATCATCTATAAGATTTTATCACGGTGCGCATCCTACCCAGCTGGACGCATTTGCATGCGGATATCGTTATCCCTATGCCACCGTTTGTTGTCAAAACTTATTTAAAGGGGGAGTGGTACTGGCTCATCACAAATCTTGATTAACAAACATTTTTCATTGCCAATATTTTAGTGAGATTGCGACTTTGTGGCCATTACAAAAGCAATAAGATTGCCATCGATTTTTTACTAAAACTATATTTTATTATTCAAGATTTAATATGGCTACTAGGAATGGGACTTAATGACATCTGTCCATTCCTGGCGTGGCGTGGGAAGCCAAAATTCTCCCCGACTATATTTTTAAGTTTTAAACTATTAGATATTCAAGACTTTTAACCCATTTTTGTAAAAACATTTTGCAAATTTTTCCAATATCTCTCATGAAAGAATTTAAAAATTGAGTGGAATATTCGTACTTTAATAGTTACAAAGACAATACCTATTAGTTTTATGACGAGTTTTTGTATTATTTTTGCCAGAAGCTAACCTTAATTATAAATTGCTCTATTCTTTAATTGACTTTCTTTCTGGTAAAATTATTACAAATTTTTCAGTTTTTTGCATAAAATTACAAAACGGTCAAGGATGTATACTAATAGTAGTTTACTCATAAGTTATTAGTGACTTTTATGCCCGTACGCACAGCGTTGAATAGAGCTCTGTGATTGGTTCATGTGTCACCCTGTGCGTCCACGCGCACTGTGAGACCTCATAGTAATGTTTGTGAATACAGGCGTTAAGTCATAGACAAAAATCCAAGCTCACATATCCACACCACATTGGTATCCTAATAAAAAGGTAGCCCCTAAATGTAGACCCTTACACTCGAAACACTTTCTACAAATTAAACCAAACATACAAACAAACTTCAAACCCTACCATTCATATTGTACAAACAAGGGAATGTAGAAGCCATACTCCCTTTAATTTATCACTGCATTGCATCATTTGGTCCTCCAAATCCTTAGTTCTAACATTTTATTGGAGCTGCTAGCAGTTATTTACAGTACGTACGAGTATTAACCCGTGTCAGTAAAGAGCGAGTATGAGGGTATTAGCACAATAGCCGTGCGAGCGGTTTTTAGAGCGATTTATCACGTACCTACTTGAAACGTAGAGTCGTTTTAACGTCTGCATGTTATGAACGGAAAACAACTCTTGGGAATTTAAATGTCTGAACAGGATTCAGTTACACACCTACTTACACTGAAAAAAATGTTTGGTTACTGCTTACACAACAAAAGTGACCACCGAACTAAGTGTTAACTATAACCAAACTAAGTCTAGCTCACTACAGAATTATTTGTTTAATTTACACAACATTTTGTTCCCCATACATAACCAAAGTGTTCGGTGGTCACTTTTGTTGTGTAAGCAGTAACCAAACATTTTTATCAGTGTACTATTCTAAAATGAAAAACCTAAGTTGTAATGGGAGATAAAAATCTGTGTTAGAAACGTTTCACATAGGTACCTTTAATTCTACTCTAGAAGACAATCGTCTACTCCCAAAGTTTATCATTAATTTTTCCATCTACCTTTTTACAGTGAGCTGCAGCAGTGCTGATGACACTGTACATTGTTGGTAGTAAGACAACTTGGTCATTTGCAGTGAGAGAGTGCCAGTGTCAAGAGCTGTTTAAGTGAAAAAATAAAGAGTGAAGTGCGTTACGATTTCAAATGTCACTGAAAACATGGAAAGAAGAAAAACAAAAAGGTGATCATCGAATCGGCACATACACATAACACTACTGTGCATATTGATGTGCCGTTCCCGAGAACGCTCTTTCAACTGAGAATATTCTCGGGAGCGTTCCCGGGAGCGTTCTCCTAAGTGAGAAAGGTTGAGAATCATGTTTATCAAATGGAAATAAACAAACTTTCTTAAGTAAAATAGTATTAAATGAAGTCAACAGATAAGTGTATATTAAACAATACACTCTATTTGCAGTGAAAGGCTATATTCTCAGTGTTCCCGAGAATATTCCCGGGAACTTTCTCGGCAATATTCTTGGCAACTGCACCTTTATTTTATTTTATTTTTTTCGTCGTGAAATGTCGTTTTAATGATATGTAAGATGGCAGAAATTTCTTTTTACACGTAATTAAATAATGTAACTGTGCATTTTTCGTTTTTAACACGCTCGTCGTGTACATAACTATGTAATGGAATCTTAGAATCTGAATTATACGCACTTCTAAGTCTTGTATCATCATGAAACTTGGCAATTATATGTAGATTAGAAATGACAATACAATATTGTGGTACCAGCTGGTCTGATGATGGGACTGGAAGGTGGCCAAAAGAACTCCTAAACGAAACGGCGGAATCATGTCGAGTTTGGGTTCATTGGATGTCTTTTCGAGATCTTTAAGTGCTAGATAATGTCCAGGGTCCTAATGATGGAGTCAGAAGGTAGCCATAGGAACTCCTTAACGAAACGGCGGAAACTCATCGAGTTTGGATTCGTTGGATTTGTCTTTTCGAGCACTTTAATGCTAGATGCTGTCCAGGGTCCTGATGATTTTTAGCTTTTTAGTGCTGTTAGTAATTAAAAGCGTGTTTTTAGTTTTTTAAACTATTCTTATTTGACATTAAGGGCATATTTCACAATCGCTTAGTAAGGGCCTGTTTCGCCACTTCTGGATAAGTTGTGGATAGCCTGTCTGACGGATCATTTGACACATTTTTATAGAAAATACGTGCTAGCTAGATTGATCCGACACTTAAGCCCGAAACTGCGTTAAGCGGGCCCCGGCGCGGTTTCATACGAAAGTCCCCCGCGCGGGTGCCCGTGACGGAGCAGTTTGTATGAAACCGCGCCGGGGCCCGCTTAACGCAGTTTCTGCCCTTAGAAGAATGGTAATACTCCTCTTCAAAAAAGGTGACAAAGCCTTTGGAGAGCTTTACGATATTTTCACGCGGTTTCTCCGTCGCGTCGCCACTCCGCTATAAATCCACTTTGAATCCGCTTTGAATCCGCTTGCAATCCGCCAGGGTGGCAAGGGCCTTAAAACTCAGAGGCACACTGATGTTCAAATACCGTAGCCGAGTCTTAAAGCCGCGGTACGCGTTCGCCACGAAAAGAGTGAGCAAGACAGCAATATCTCACTCACTCGTTTCATGCCTTGTTTATAACGACTAGTCTTAACGGCCAGTTAATAAAACATCGAAACATTACAAATAATATCACTTAAAAACAACAAAATTAAAAATAAAACTAAATGTGTTCTGTCGAGAACACTGAGAATATTCCCGGGAGCGTTCTCGGTTCTCGAGAATATTCTCACTGGGAATATTGCCGGGAACGAGAACTTTCTCAGCGGCACATCTCTAACTGTGCAGAATACACATCCTTTTTGCTATTATTTTTCTCTTTTGTCTTTGATTATATTTTTGACGTTTAAAAACCACTGTGTTTTATTGTAAAAATAAGTAATCCCTATAACACTTAAGCGCCCTCCAATACCTCAGGGATTCCTGCGTGAGGCACAACCACCATTATTTACCTCTTGAAAGCCATCATATGATAAAATATTATTTCTTTACTAGTTAAAAAGCCATAATAATACTTCATATTCTGCGACATTGATCAGTATTTTTTACAAAACTGTTTACGTCAGATTCGCCCGCTACCCGCTTTCTCGCGGCGCCCGTGCCTCCGCCCTAACATGTTGTTTGGACAACAGTCTAGGCCGTCGACATTTCATTCATAAGTTTACTTATGACGGTGGTATCCGAACTCGTAATTGTAACGTGGCCCTCATTGACGGCGCACAAACTTTCCCAAATAGAACGAACGAAAATAAGTATATTTC
The DNA here is from genome assembly GCF_004193835.3 of Ostrinia furnacalis. NCBI lineage: Eukaryota > Metazoa > Arthropoda > Insecta > Lepidoptera > Crambidae > Ostrinia > Ostrinia furnacalis. The sequence goes on along the minus strand of NW_021134379.1, from coordinate 46,062 downwards.
TTTATTATTCCTCCTATTCTATCGACTACTGCTTAGTTGCCTTTTGAATCATATGAAGTTGGCCAATATTATTTTTAGCACTTGAACAATATGTTAACACAAAGATATTTTCTCAAAGTAAGCTAACAAAAGCTTCAAAAAGCATCACGTGATCTGTATTATAAGAAAAATAACACCATAATTTTGCACGTTCATTAAAACGAAGCGAAAGACCAGTGTGCTTACCATGAGTTACTTTTTAGCGACTGCGTAAAAAAATACATTAATGTATGACAGATTGTACAGCGTGGTTACCAGCGGTTACTTACGTGAACTAATTTATCTTCATAGATTTTTAACGCACTCGCTAGCAAGCGCAGCTACCATAAGCAGAAGCACACTGTACCGCGTCCGAATACAAACACATCCTTCAAAAATCTAATTAAACTACAAATTCCTGTGATAACAATACAGAAATTCACTAACTGTACTATCAGAGGTCTTGAAATACTTGTCATGTACAGAATAGCAAGGTTTTAATTAAGTCAGTGTAATTTAGCTGCTCACGTAGGTAGTAACAATCTTCTGCATACACATTTGGCTGTTTAAGCTTCACCTCCGCAGGGTGGGAGGCGGGTGATGGTTAGTTCTACAGATAAATTAATAACGTACTAGATGTGGGTAGGTATGGTACGCATGTCCGACACGTACAGGGTGCTCGGAAGGGGTTGGTTTTTGTGAGGACACTGGCGAGTAGGGGTTGAGATTTGAATATCGATTGTCGTTTGAATTTGGTGATGTTGGTAACAGTTAAAGAATCATGATCAATTCTTTAATGTGTGAATGTACCTACTACTACTATTTCTATTTATTTATTTATTTATATTAACCGGCAGACAGTGGTGACTGAGTTTGTTGCGGCGCTTCTTCTCAGCACTTGCCAAATGTTGGTCTCGAAGCGCTGGTAGGGTAAAAAGATTATGAAACATGTAGAGGCTCCTTAAGAGCATATGACGATTTGTAAGAACTATTTATCAGTCTAAACAAATAAAGAAATTTTGACTTTGACTTTGACTTTAGTACCCGTATTTTGTTCAATCTAGGTATATGTACATAATTATGTTTTATAAATACATGTTAATCGATTAAAGAAAGTGATGTCTAAAAGATTCGCGTAAGAAGCCAACTAGTAGGACTCATAACAAAATTTTAACTTTGACTCCGTGACCTTTAACGCCGTTAAACTGTAAAACTCTCGGTTTCAAGCTCTTAAACGGACATTAAAATTCGATATTGTTGCCTGTGACTAATTCGTTACAAAGACAATCAATGCTTATAAAAAATTTGCTCACATAAAAAGGTTTCAGGAAATAATTTTTGATGCGTGGTCAATACTTAGGTAGGTATTTTTGGTTGGTCCTTACGGAGTACCTGTGGTTTGTGATGCTTTGTCTAAGTAGACTGTAGATCTTTCGTTAATGTTGGCTTTTAAAAATAGGTATAGTATGTAGTAGTGTACTGGTAGTGTCATTTTGTTTACTCAATGCATGTTACCTGCTTTTCCACGAAACTTAGAAATACCCTTCAGGCATATTATTTTAAATTATAAATCCCCCGATACAAAACACCTTGTATAGCGGAGATGTAAAATTTGAGAGGCACAACGCACACCTAATATAGGGCCGCGTACACACGCACACTGTAGCGTCCACACACATAGCCGCTCGGACTTACCCTGGGGTAGGGGCGCGAAATCCTTGCGATGTACCCCTGGATTAAATTCTCGTATTAATATGTATCTCCGCCAGGGTACGTATCCGATGCCCTTAATTACAAAGCCGACAAAGCCTTTTTAATAGTCCAACAAAAATTGCTTGCGTAAATTCCAAGATTCATCCTTTCAAAAGGTTACGAGTCGACTTTAAAATTCGATTGTAGGTGAGTATCTACTCGTAGTTAAATCAAAACAAAATAACATCGGAAAATCGGACAGCGTTAACGCATTTGCGTTTTTGCACTCACGTCCAAATTAAGAAATTTCCGTTAATAATTAAGCAGCGCAAAAAGGATTGTCAGCCGAGGTTGGACAGAGAAGCAACCCCATTTTCGATGGTAATTGAAAAGGGTAGAATTGTTAAAAATTCAGTAGATCGCTAAACTCTCAACAGTTGACGCACCACGTGTCGTCTTCAGGACGAGTGGCGAGAATGCATTATGGGCACAGGCCATAAGAAGCTTCTGTCTTGACCTGAGCAGTACCATAACAAGTTCTTAAGTACACGTTTCTTTAGCAAATATTTGGACGTGGAAAATAATAATTTCAAAAATGACAACAAACACTGAAAAAAATGTTTGGTTACTGCTTACACAACAAAAGTGACCACCGAACACTTTGGTTCTGAGGAACAAAATGTTGTGTAAATTAAACAAATAATTCTGTAGTGAGCTAGACTTAGTTTGGTTATAGTTAACACTTAGTTCGGTGGTCACTTTTGTTGTGTAAGCTCCAAAAATTTTTTTCAGTGTGCTTGATACCACTATCACTATTATGTCAAATCAAGTCTTCAATTCTAGGATTAAATATAAATCGGAGTTAATCATATTAAACAAACTCTAACTCTTTCAAAGAGGAAGTAACTTTCACTTATAAATTACTAATCAGCTGGCTTGGTGGTTTGCGTACCGGACTACAACACCATCTGCGGTAGCGTGTTTGAATCCCACTGGAGCTTAAGATAGTGCGATGAGCGCTGAAAGTATACTAACCCTATATCATGGACTGACATTTACACATACAGGGTGCCTTAGAAAAATAATTGTCTACTGCTAATAAATATAAAATTAAATAAGAAGTTTTAGTTAAAATGACGTGTATTTATTGTCTTTTCATAACCAAATACTACAAATACCTAGTATAAGGCTTTCTTTTTATTTGACCTTTTTATTACGATACTAGCTTTTGCCCCATCACCCCCGCGTGAAATTTAGTTTGTCACAGATCTGTACTGTAAAGTTTCATTAAAATCTGTTCAGTAGTTTTTGCGTGAAAGAGTAACAAACATCTATACAAACTTTCGCATTTATATTAGTAAGATACCAATGTGAATGAGCTTGGATTTTTGTCTATGACTTAACGCCCGTATTCACAAACGATTCTTGCTTAAGTAAAGCAGCAAATCGAACGCACAGCGTTGAATAGAGCTCTGTGATTGGTTCGTGTGTCACCTTGTGCGTCCACGTGCACTGTAAGACCTCATAGTAATGTTTGTGAATACGGGCGTATGTCAATAACCACCATAGAATTATCAGTGCTGTCTGGACCGGATTCAGGGACATTTGACAGACAAACATTGTCTAGATGAATGCCCAAAATGCGCATTTACTACGCGATACTGTCTCCTGAAGTTGTTTGAGATGGGTGTCCGAGTGTAGCACCTATATCTATTACTTAATATCAGTGCCTGAAACTTATCAAACTTGAAAACATTCAAATAGAAATAGAATTATTTATTTGTCTTTGAATAGGGTGTCGAAAAGATCGAAAATAATAATTTATATACTATCCAGCCATTAACAATAGCATGAAAATATCAAAAGAAATCATAATATTATTACATTATAATATTTATGTAGGGTATTACTTATTGCTGATTATTCACAATAAGGACAAAAATTCTTGGAGAGAGTAGCATCGGGCAGCGCAGGACCGTTCATTATGGAAAACCTTGGGGGAGGCCTTTGTCCAGCAGTGAACGTCATTTGGCTAAAACGACGACGCTTCAGAGCTCGAGTCAACCAAAACCTTCAAGTGTCTCATAGGTACACACGGCCACACTGTTAACTATACATTTCCGTTTTTGCTCTCGCTCTCATCAAATGGCGATTCTTTGCGATAGAACGAGACGACATGACAACCTAATATCTTCCAAAAAGGCGTCTAGCTTATAGAGGGTTATTATAGATTTGCCACAAATTCGATTCATAGAACTTGTAGATTGAAAGTAAATTTTTCTTAAACCATATTAAAAATGTCAAATCAATACTCCTCAATAATTTGCAACAAAATAATAAAAGTGTGTTGAACTTACATGTGTTTTTTTCGTGACGAATCGACTTTGTGGCAAATCTACAATAAGACCTTAAAAAGCAAAGAATTAAATAGCCAACTAACATACAATTTACTTGCAATAATAACGTATGCGATTTTAATTTTTAGTACCAAATAAATATTTTTTCTTTCTTTCTTCCTAATGAATGCATAAATTAGCTTGAAGTAAAGTTTATACGATTGATTGTCATCTGTCATCCACCTTGTCCATCTTAGGGCCCTCGCACACGGCGACTTTTTGTAGCGATGCAGTCGCGCTGCTGTAGCGCGGTAAGGTTCAGCCAAACCAAAACCGATAGCGATCAATGCATTTAAGTCTGATTGCCATCGCTGCATGCCGGCAGATCGCGTGTGATCTCGTTGGTTTGACTGAACCTTTAGTAGCGCGTTCATCATTGCAAATGTGACTAACGGGCGTTAGTAGCGATACAAAACGACAAAAAGTCGCCGTGGGCGAAGGCCCTTATCGAGTATATTTGATTCTAAAACGGGTTTTGTACTTCGTTTCTACAAAAAGGGTAGTGTTTAGTTCAGTTCAGACGTATTACGTAGGTACCTATAGTAATAGCACTGAAAGAATGAATGATGGTAATATTCAGCAAACTAGTGTCAAACTACTGATAACCAAAACATTTGTGGTTTACCACGAGCATGACGAACGGGTTATTTCGCAAGTATTCGCGCGCAGTAAGTAAAGTTTTGCACAAAAACTGTGCAAACATTCTCGTCCCTGACATAATGATATAAGATTCAATTTTCAACGACATTTTTGGTTGATTTTCGTACTTATCATAACTTTTCTAGTCGCCGCTCAGTGCGCTCGTACACGCAAGTGGTACAGTCAGCGGTGTATTTATCTGCTATTATATTGAAAAAGATTCTATATAGTAACATTTATAATAAATAATGGCCTACTACATTCATGTTAGTATTAATAATACGCAAAAATAAGTTCCGAGGTAGGTTTAAAAAAATATAAGAATACAGAGACGACGTAAAGTTCATAATAGGCCCAAATTAGGCTAGAATTTTGCGATATTTTAGCTAACAGTAATAATCTGTATTGGGTAGACGATAGGTAGACCCTTTAAACAAAACCAAATTAGGTACTTAGTACTTTTTTCGGCTGAAGTATACAGTTAAGCAAAAGCCCTGAAAACTTTCTCGCACTCAAAATGCTAATGTTACTTAGTTTTCCCCAGTTATTTCAAGTAAATGTGTAAATTCTTATCGTTTGAATAAGTAGTTAGGTTATTATTTTCGTACTCTATTTTCACAACCATCTAGCTCTAAAACTATTAGAACAAAATAAAGTTAAAACATGTTGAAACAGTTACAAATAATATTGTAGAGTTACAGGACTTTGGGCTCATTTTACTTACAATGTCTCAGATTTTTTAAATTAATATAAACTACACTCGACACAGTGAAACCTAGTCACAAGCTTGCAAACCTTGTACCTATGGGTATCGGACAAAGAAAATATACCTACTTATCTGATAACACATAAACATTATGATATTGTACTTGATTAAGTTCCCAAATACTTAGTTCAATTTATAAGAAAGATAATTATTTCTTAATGTTTCTTTAAGCTACCTTTAAATATGTACTAACTTAGCCGTGACTTTACTTGTATGAAATTCGCTTCCCAGTCAAATGTCCAGTCAAGCGCGACCCCTCATTTATATGGGAATGCATCCAGCAGAGGCTCAGCTACTTCAACACACTAAAAAACTTGTCATCAAACAGAGCAAACAAAATGGGAATTCAAATTCAATTTTAATATTATGTTAGTACTCCACTGGGCCTAAATACTCACCAACTGAATCACAATTTCTAAAGGTTTATTATTTACAAAAGAATATTCTTCATCAAGGTCTCTTCCATAATTAATCACATGCTGAAAAATTCGTTTCTTTTCCTTTCAATCACGATTTTTAATATAGCTAGGTTTATCCAAGCGAAGCTGCAGGTGGAACTTAGTCTTAAACCAATTAAAAATGTTTAAAGGGACTCGTTCATAAAATTAGCTTTATAGCTCATAAGTAACCAGGAAAACTCTCACAAATATCACCTCATCAGTCAGACCTCTTAAAAATGGACTTTGATTAGCAGCGCCAAAGCCCGGCACTTATTAATCTTAAAGAGATAAGTCTATTCAATTGTAACCCTTATTGTAACACCAAATAAGGTTACGCGAACGCTTTATATGGGCAGCGTGCAAGCAGGTACCTCCTCTGTTGACCGTACTTACCTACATAATACAATTTTTAGCTGCCTATAAAATGTTTTCAGAGATGTAGCAGCCAACGCGTGCTCCTGGAAAATACTAGCAGAAAATTTCCCCTCCACGCACACGAAATTAATCCTTAAACCTATACAACTAACGTCCGAAATCGATGCACGCGAAATATTTAAATGCTATTCGGCATAGAGGCCGAAAATTTTCCAATTTTCTATGGTCATTCCTATTCCGCAACGAGAGTTCCTCACATAATTAAAAATAACTATTTCAAAAAACTTCCGTAATTACGAGTGCCTTCATTTTCATTACTCTTTACACATTTTATGAGCCGACCTTTCTTCGAAATATCAAATATTCGGAAGCAGAAAGTAATAGACTTCGCGCGGTACGTCGGCGTAATGATGGGCGGCGGTGTGTTCGTGAAATCAGTACGTTAATGCCTTCGAGGTAGGTATGCTGTATGGAGACTGTTCGAATCCATTTACTGCTCTAAATTATGCGTAAAACGTCCATTTGACGCTCACCCTCTTCCCTCTTATCGCTTGGACAGGAACGGGGAGCCTGAGGCGGGGAGCCGGACTAGGGCAAATTGGGGGGTACACACCCCAGGAGAGGGTGGTCCGAACTCCTCACCCTTTGGCTGCCCTGAAGTTCCATCTCCCACACCTATAAATTCGGCACACACACTTCACCCCTTCTGGGGGGGCGGCCCATAGCGCACCAATCCTTTCGGTGTGCCTGTCACACTTGCTAGCCCGGTGGTGACCTCTAGTAGAAATTAATATTCACAAACGTTTCCGTTTCGATCGTTAATCATCGCAGCGATCGCTGCTCGCACCTTTGTTCACTATTCATAGTTGTGTACGCAATAGTACGCATACTATGGGATGTGGATTTGTATTGATTTTCATGAATATCCAGTGCAAGGAGCAACCCTTTTGAAGCTATCAAAATTTCATAGTGAACTTAATTTCTCATACGCACATTTTTCAGCAATCATTCATTTCAGAAAAATCTTTGACAGTTAAGAAATATGTTTAAAACGAATTTATAATCTCTGAGCACCATAGTTGCTTTTACACCATTGAATAGTTCCATCACGGAAAGTGACCATTGGTTACCAAGCAACACACAAAACATGCCCTCCTTCTGGCGCAGTCGGGTAAAAAGAATAAGATTTTTATCTAAAATATTGATAACACATTAACTTGGAAACCTTCAGGTGGCTATTTGACGAATGATAGTTGCTCTCATATCTCACAATACGAGTATGTAGCGTATCAGGTCACCTACATTTCAAAAATAAAACATTCAAAAATCATGATGCAATTTTCCAAATGAATTCTGGGTACATTTGTCTCAAGGCCATTTGTTTTTTCTTCGAATATAAGGTACCAAAACATAAAGAATTGCGTTTCAGCAATTCGATGCAAATTCAATGTGTCATGGAATGACACAATACGGCGTAGATGCAACTAAATCGCGGCTAATGTGTAGCAGAAACGTGCGGCCGCGTTAGAAAGGGGTAAATTATATCCCGCTTTGGTCTAACAGACCTCACCAAATAAAGGTTAAGAATTGGGTGAACGGAATAAGAATTGACCGATTCAAATTAATAATGACCACCAATAGCGATACTTTCAATTCATTTTATCTTATTTAAGCGACAGTTTCAGCACAGCATATGATTTATCTACTGTGGTTTCAGTATCGAGATCGCTCTGCTATACAAAACACTAGATTAATGCGAATTATCGATTCGAACGCGATGACGAATGTAATTTTTTTATAGACCACGGTCTGAGCTGGATTGTAATAGTAATAGTCGTTAGGATTTTTGGAGACAAGGTAAAGGATAAAGTAGTATTAGAAACCTATTCTCATCAATGAAACACCTGCTCAACTTAAAAAAGCTTTTTACTCTATACTCACAGGACTCTCCTTAGACCCAAATCCCTAAAAGTATTAACACTGTCGAAATTATTCCGCAGAATTTATATTGGGTATTTTCGCAAAGTTGCAAACATTATGTGTTGTCTGATCTAATGACAAACACAAGGTTTTGTTTGTGAAAGGTAAACTCCGCAGATGTGAAACTGATTTCAAAAAGATTATGACCTTCGACCTTTTCAGTTGGAAAATGTTAATTTTCATTTTCCCTCGAGGTTTTATTTAAGTGATTTCATGCTTTTCCTATTTGGTAATTGAAGCCTACATTTGCATTTATATCTACATTTTATTTATCTGTAGATAAAACTTTGCATTATATTACTTTATACGGAGTTTGACAGACTTGACTTTTGTTGTAGTTAAAGTAAGATGGTGCAACTCAGGGTACTTTCCTTGCTATGAAATAGTTGAAATACTCGTATTTGCGAGTAGAGTTACGTAAAAATACTAGTTAATTAAAACTCGGGGTTTAGGTAAGTAACTAGAGCAATAAAAGACCTCTCTGAAGACCTAACTTACTTTCAATTGTTAACAAACCTACTTTGTAGACACTTAACTTTTAATTCTAGTTTTAAAGCATTTTACTTACTTCTTGCTAACTATATGAAGATTTTTTCTACGAATCTCCTAAGAAAAAGTTTTTGAAAAATACTAACTTTCACCCACACAGCTTCACCTTGCTTTTGCAATATAAGTGCATAAAAAGTAGGCCGTCGAATATTGCATAATACATAAAATTGTCTATTTGCTGTCTTGACATTGGCAAACTACGCGCTATCATAAGCAAGCAATTTTTATTCATTCACCACCAAAGTGTTTGAAATATGGTTTTAGAAAGATGTTGGTGACACTAGAAAATTCGAACAGTATTCTGCTTTTCCAAACAGTAATAGAGTAGATGATTTTAGGGTTCCCTTCATACATCAAACTCATCTCTGTCAGATAAATCTCATATGTTAGTTTTAATGGATGCTAAATTGCAACAAACTAAATAAAATCTTATGCACTTGCTGTTGCATTAAAAAAAACACTTATAAACTATTTAACTACTAATAACGATAAATTAAAAATATTTTTAGCATCCCAAATTCCCAACCTATTAATAAATAATTGTATTCCATACCGAGAAGCACGAGCCGGAAGACGTAGTGTGAGCAGGCCTCCCACTAGGTGGACCGACGATCTAGTGAAGGTCGCGGGAGGTGCCTGGATGCGGGTGGCGCAGGACCAGTCTTTGTGAAAATCCTTGGGGGAGGCCTTTGTCCAGCATTGGACGTCATTGGGCTGAAATGAACGAAAGAACGAGCGATTCTATAACAAAATTAGTATTATTTCAGACTGTGCAGTTTGCCCTAAAGAATGTTCGTTCGTCGTCATTCGTTCAAATCAAAGTTACGTAGGCATCTCCCTTCGCTCTCCGTTACAAGTTGTACAGGAACTGTAACTCGATATCAGATGTCCCGCAAAGCAAATGTAGCCAGTAAGTTCGGGCAGCTAAGGCTCTATGTCTTTTGGCTGTTATGGAAAAAGCTAGCCAGTTGCGAGCCGGACTGTAAGACTGGGTTGCACCATCTTACTTTAACTTTGACAAACGTCAAAAATCTGTCAAATTCCATACAAAAAACACCGGTTATCGTCATAGTTACGGTCAAAGTTAGGTGATGGTGATGCAACTCAGCCTTAGTATGTAACCTGACGAATCTCCTCAAATCGTTTTCCTCTATTTTCTACACAATAATATCCCTTTTTCTCCCACTCTCTTTCTTTGAAATAGCTTATATAGCTTTCTGAAATTTGAAATCAAAGTTTGATTCACTGCCAAAGGAAGATTCTTTGTTTATCACACTTCATATCTTTATATCGTGCCCGCGACTTCATACGCGAGAAAATAGTTTGAATAATATTTCCAGTTTTTACAACATTTTTTTTACTACTCCGCCCCTAATGTAAGGTGATTTTATAACCTTAAAGTCTTCATCGATAAATGGGCTATTCAACACAAAAATATTTTTTCAAATCGGACCCGTAAGTAGTTCCTGAGATTAGCGCGTTCAAACAAACAAACAAACAATTAAACAAATTCTTCAGCTTTTTAAAATTAAAATAGCTATACACTTATATGGTTGGTGAAAAAAAGTGCTCTACACCAATTCGGTTAATTTCAAGTTGACACCTAGGCTGCACCCATTTATGAGAAAACAGTATTATATGTATAACAGGCAAATAGGTAAGACATATGGACAACTGTTTTTTAATTTATCGGACCCCTAAAAATGTAGAGACCCTTCTGAAACTGCGTTTATTAGCAAGGGGTATTAGCCGCCTCCTTAACTCGCGAGTCGCGAGCGACGTTTGTCTAGGTTAATCAACTTGTTGTTATAAAACATCATAATCAGTCAATTCATAACTCTACGCAATATCTATCAATAAGAAAGTTTTACCAATTATTAGTTTTATGTTTTAAGAATGAGAATTTTTTTTAAATCTTTTTCAGGAATTTTTTTTAAGATACTCGTCATCGTATACTTATGATAAGACAAGATAGGGGTAGTTTTTGTGAATAGCAATCTTTTTTCATTGTACGTTCTCAATGATTCGTTAATAATTCAACCACAAAAAAACAGGTTTTATTGCCTATTTCTTTTAAAGTCAGTTTAATTCAGACACATTTTAGTTTGTTTCAACCAATTTATTTGTGAGTGACATAAAAATAACCTATCATGTTACTCCCAAAACTGCGTTAACTAAAAAATAGAAGATCGATTACAAAATGCGTCCAGTTTTTTCCTCAGTTTCAACATTAAAGATTTAACTTGTTTTTTCTCAAAAATTGATTGTGCGCACCGTCGCACTAAATCACAGGGTGTGTGAAAAATGTATGTCCAACTTTTTTTAAATAACTTGTCCGAGGTTCTCAAACTATTTAGATTTTTATTTTAATATTACATTGAGCGATTTGGTGTAAGTATTTTTTATTTAATGTTTACATTCAGATATACTCTACTCAACAAAATTTCAGTATGACGCAGTATATCAAAGAAAGATATTTAAGATATTTACGATCATTTTTTTTAAATAAACGGCAGATTTTGTTCAGATGTAGAATCGGAATTTCAATACAACAAGCTTTAACCTATATGTCAGGTATCTCATTCGTAAACAAAGAAGCACGAGTACTTACAGTTAAATTATATTAGTTTGAAATACATTATGTAGGTATTAAGCTAAATAGTTTTGGGAAGTATCTTTCCGAGCAAACGTTCCCAGGATAGCACAGATTCTTAATATGCCGACAGTTTGAGTACCACAGGTCTAAAGTAAGGGTGGCGCCATAGCGACGCCCGGGTTTGCTCGCAGGTATTCGGTGTCTGTCTATCCACTCGGCGTACTGACTGACACTCTATTGTTTTCCTCAACAAAAACTTTTGTTTGCTAACTATAATACGTCAAACAGCGATTACAATGATTCATTTATTAATCATCTCCTTTGAAGTTTCATTTGATGTAATCATCACTTGGAGTTTTTGTTTTTGCTTTTAGTTCCGTCTTTTACATTTTTACTGTGCTTCTTTTCGGCTTTCGATCTATCTGTCAACTTGAATGTTTTACAAAGCAAAGTAACTTTGGATCCACAGGACAGATTTTCATTAATACTTTTAATTGTGTTTGTCAGCAAATATTTATCAGCGAAATGGGGTTTTTTGAAATCTATTTTTTCTATGTCCTTTTCAGTCAGCCTTGTACTAGTTTCCCTTTTATTTTCTTCGCAATCAGATAAAACTGAGCTCGAGCTGTAATTACAGACAACATCGACTCTAATAACTTGAATAGTCTCTGGACTTTGAGCCCTTGAAATGGTTAGACTTTTTCTCTTTCCCGACTTGTGATAGGCCACTTTAGTATCGTGTGTTGATTTTGTATCCATATCAGTTTCCAGATCAATGTTATCATCGTCTGTTTTGAATGTTGTTTGTTTATTTGCTATCTTATTCTTTGGGTCTGCTTTGCGTGGCTTTTTCGTGTCTGATACTGGCTTATTGTCCACTTGAATAGATTTGTTTTCTCTATATTTGTTACTGAGGTCTTGTAAGAATATGCTTGACTTGCTAGAGGAGGGTCGCGACCGTTCAGCACTCAATATGTATTTGACATAGTCATCAAAATAGTAGCTTGTCAATTCCGAAGATCTATCTTCTTCAAAGTTTTCAATATCATCGACAACTTGCTTCACGAACATTCTGTGTCTTCTGTTTTCTGAAAGCGATTTATATTTGAAACTGGTCCGTGGTCTTTTTTTGTCTTGGACTTCTCCCTGAAATTTAAGGTTTTGCACCGTGAGGACTAAATCTTGACCATCTTGATATGGTCGGGCCGAGTCGCCTTCGTAAGCGTACATGTATCCATTGAAGTTTTGGGGTTGAGTGCAACGATATCTGAAACAAAATTAATGTCTTTAATTTACTTTTAAATTACGCATAAATAATTAAGCCTGTTATACTGACAGAGGTGACTGAGGGCTGACAAAGGTGACCTGGTTTCTTCCGCCACTTTTTCTCAGCATCATCAATATGATGCCCGAAGTGGTGGTAGGGCAAGCTTAATAATAAAATTTTTGATTTTGAGTAAGTAGTTAACAGAAGTTTCCAGCTCAAATATTGTATTGTGTTATGTCTTTACCTGTCAAAAATATCCGCCCATCTAGGGTCTTCGCTGTGGTCAGGGTTGACCATCCTCCTCTGGCAGTATCTCCGTGGTTTCTCTGGCGCAGGAGGACGCCTGGTCACCGGGTGTGACCTCTCTTGGAGGTTCAGGCGAGCGCACTTCATTCTGTCACCAATTCTGCAACAAGTACAAATTATAACTAAAATAGATTAATATACCTTACGTCACGTCAAAGTCTGCAAGTTATTGTCCGGGCTAGGATGTCCAGATAAGTCACGATCCGGACATCCTAGCCCGGACAATAACTTGCAGTTCCGTCCCAAAGACTTTGGAGGACACCGCCAGGTTTTCGTGAGTAAGGCCCTGCTATGCCCATCATGCAGGGAGAGCCTCACATAACCCACTGGTCCCCCCGGATGTTGAGTAATACGCATTTCCTGACTAAAAAAGGTCATCTTGAACTATCAGACTACTGAATATAATATTGTCAGTTGTCGATAAAACGCTTATGCTTTTTATGTTCATGTATTTTGATAGAAAAGACTGAATATAATAAACTGAATATAATAATCCTCTTTCAACCGACTATCAATAATATTTGAAGATGAAAAGATTAAGAGAAAGGTTCTCTTAATCTGGTACAAGTATAGACATTTATTTATAACTGCTTTACAGAAGAATATAAAAGAGGCTTTGGTTACTCAGAAATACTAGTAACATTTCTTTTATGTCTGGAATCATTCCGATAGATTCTAAAGATGTCCTTTAAATATAAAATAGCTAGCTGTGTCCGCGACTTCGTACGCGTGAAAATAGTTTAAATAATATTTCCCGCTTTTGCTCAATTTTTCTTTACTGCTCCGCCCCTATTGGCTGTAGGGTGATAATAAAGCCTACCTCAATAAATGCGCTAATCCAACACAAAAATATTTTTTCAAGTCGGACCAGTAGTTCCTGAGATTAGCACGGTCAGGCAAAGAAATTATTTATTATTAAAATATTAAGTATAGATAAAACAATTTTACCCTGCCAATATTTTAAATTCTAGTACTCAATTAGTGCTTTTTTGGAATGTCTGTAAGAACCTCCGCTGTAGGTATATTTAGTCGCCATTTGCATACATTTATTCAATAGTATATGATTTCGACAGAGACCTTCAAGCCCTGCCCCGGTTCATTTGGTGGGATTGTGTTGAATTAATTTTAGTCGGATAGAGAATCAAAATGTAGAGCGAGTCATGCGAAGCGCTCTACATTGGCAACGTTGGTACTATATTGAACTGTCTATTCTATTTTATGATATTTAAGAATTTGTCGTGAAAATACTTCACACTATCACAAAGAAGAAAGAAACTAAATTGGACGCAAGTTTGGTGGCAAGTTTTATGATGATAGTTATGCATTACATAACGAACCAAAGTCGCTGACATAGCCTGACGGATTAGCAAGCTGAAGTGGCAATGGGCAGGGCAAATAGTACGCAGAACTGACGGCCGATGGGGCAGAAAGGTTCTGGAATGGAGGCCGCGTACGGAAAAACGCAGCATGGGACGTCCACCTACAAGGTGGACCGACAACATCGTAAAGGTAGCAGGGAAGCGCTGGACGCAGGCCGCTACCAATCGATCAACATGGAAAGCATTGGGGGAGGCCTATGTTCAGCAGTGGACCTCCTATGGCTGAAATGATGATGATGATGATGATGACATAACGAAGCCACACCAATGATGCACACTATTATTATAAAATTGATAGTAGAAAGCGGTATAAATTTTTACAATGTAAATCTCACAAGGATCTGTAATTAGCATATTCGCTTCTTTGGCACGCTTTACGATTGAGATACTAAATTGAGGAATACTTAACTATTAAAGTTAAGTTGGTTTTAATAGTAACATGACTTTTATATCTGATAAGACTAAAAAAAAGTAAGAAGAGCTCAATATTTTTAGACATACAATTACGCCTCATATGATAGACGAAAAGTACTGCGAAGTGTACCATACAGATAGATAAAGTTACCTATATCCAGCTATTGCTCGTTTAAGCGCTGTATAGCATGTGCACAAGCACTTGTGGCTGTACATCGATATGCCTAATGAATCGAATCATTGCCTACTAGGATCGTTAACGCAGGCTTATAAATTTCCTACTTCCGAACGTAAATATTCGCACAAGGTTCAAGGGCGTGTGTAATAATTTGAATTGATTTGGTAACGTGATTTCTCGCCATGATATTAAATTTGGTTGTTTGTAATAGCAAATTTCGGCAGCTTACAGCATGGCATAGTTTAAGATAGTGCAGTAAGCTTGCTCATAAAAAGAAAAGTGAAAAGTAGCGTTGCTTTGGCACTAAATGTTAGCCAATATTGAGATGGAGCAGCAAAGTTAAATTACGTTCGCTGACATGACATTTACATGTGATCAACGTGTGATCAAATTAACTAATCTCCTCAACAATGAGAAGTCAGACTAATCTACGAGTATCATCATTCGAATCCGTTAAGAGAGATCACTAACAAAACTGACAAAGAAAGATGAACCTACTATTTTGTGTTGCAACCATGATCTGAAAATGCAGAGTAAACAGACCCTCGATTCCTATCAATTATACTGACTTACTTAGTAGCTCCTTAAGGGGATAATTAAGGGATCAGATTCTTGAATTGAAATCGATCCCACAATGCCTATAGGCACAATCCTTCCCTCACCTGGCAACCCTTGCTCATCACTCCTTGGAACGAAAATTAAGTACATAATGTACTTATATTGCGTGAAGTAATTACGCCTGTATTCACAAACATTACTATGAGGTCTCACAGTGCGCGTGGACGCAAAGGATGACACCAATGACAGAGCTCTATTCAACGCTGAGCGTTCGATTTGCTGCTTCACAAGCAAGCATTTTTGTGAATGCGGATGTTTGTCAATCTTATGACTTTATTAAACCAAGTTGATACGAACCTACTGAGATGTATCTTGAGTAGCCATGAGGGGAGTTCAAGGAAGCAGTTATGTCAATTGATACCTATTCGAACGACACATTCCACCCTAAAACTTTACGAGCTTATTGTATAAAATAGGGGCTAAATTTGTCTAATAACCAAGGTTGATGATTCCGCGATTGTACAGACGACGGCACGTCAACGTAAACACTGTGGCGTCTTATTTTGTCGCAATAGATGCGATTTTGCAAAAAAAATGTGAATCTGATGTGCTGTTGACTGTACAACAGTAATGTACATCAGTTAAAAAAATAGCACTTAACACAACTATACATCTATATATATAAAAGAAAGTCGTGTTAGTTACTTCGCTTATAACTCAAGAACGGCTGAACCGATTTAGCTGAAAATTGTCAGGGAGGTAGTTTAGAGCCAGGAGAAGGACATAGGATACTTTTTATCCCGTTCGAAATTAAAAAAAAAGTCTGCTTATTTATTGCCATTAAGGCGGAACAAAGTTCGCCGGGTCAGCTAGTTATACATATAAGGTAACACCATTACACAATGTTTATCTTAAGGTGCAACTACGACTTAATTTATTTTACAATAACAGATTGGCACAGAATTGTGTAAAAAAATTCTATAACATTGGAAAAGTTTTGACCGGTTAAATTGATAACTAATTATAATTTTCTCTTTTAATAATTAACATGAAACACTAAATAGCTCCAAGGTCATTTTCAGAAGGGTAGTATAACCAAAGTTACAAACTCACTTATGGTTTATTTATTTGATGTTCAAAACGAGAAAGTTTTAATAAAATCCGTTCCTTAAAGTTGTTCAGTTGATAGAAAAAAAAACTCAAACTATCTTTCACATCGTAAGAGTGGCAACTAACATCCGTACACATCGTTTTGATGTCCATAGGATCTTGAACCTAATTCCTTTACTATAAGATTCAACCATTTGATTTGCTCTCGCAGTAACTATCATATTTTACTTCATAGTTATATCGGATTTACTTAACTACTTTTCTTTTGAAATCTCAAAAACTTTTCTCGCAAAATCTTTAAGATTTATAAAATTAGCTACACCTGTTTCTAGTTACAAAGCATGATTCCTTTATGGCAGTTCAATAAAAACCACAAAACAAAACAATAAACTCTTTGTCTAAGTGCAATAAATGAAGTTCCAGCTAAGATCTGTAAATAAAGAAACTTTGCAATGCTTTTGTCATTCTTTCTTCAAACTCATTGTTTAACAGCTATTCATTTTGGAAGCAATTATGTGAAGCGTCTCTAAACTGTTGTCGTCTCTTTCTCGTGGATGTTTGAAACGTATCATTAGAAAGAGATAGATGGTGTGCAAGGATTTTTTTGGAAAGTATTGATAGAGGAACTACAATGGCGGTAGGATAGTGTGTTTGATCTAGCAACGTAGCGGTCCACATGTTCCTGAGAACAGCTTGGCAAAGATGCAAAAAAAACTTTTCTATGTTGTTAAGCGCGACTCTACAGGTTTTGATATTTGACACGGAGCGCCATTTGGATTTTGACATACTGAACTAATTCTGTTAGTTTTATTTATGAAATTGATTGAATATGACTTTGGAATAATCATGATAATATTAATAAGTCAATAAATAGGTATTTGTGATTTTTAAGTCTCTTGTTTTAACAAAAATCTATGCATATTTTAGGTGAATTCCCTTGGTAAGTTACTAGGTATTATGGTTTATTAATGAAGAGAACTTCCATCTTCTATTGGCACTTAACATAAAAAGTTTTCAGAAAGATGTCATTCACAGTTACCTATCTCTCAGTAATTTGATTTCGTTTGAATCTGTTAATTTAATTTGTTTTAAATTGTAACACTTGGAACAAGTCTGTTTAAAATTCCTATGTATTCAAAACATTATCACGAGAAGTTCTGTAAATGATATTCAAATAAATCCAAGTCGAAAAATTAAGGTGAAATCCTAAAGTTTAAAAAAAATAATGTCAAATCAAATGTCCGATTCTGATCACTAGTTAGGTATAACTCAAACCATAGCATCCCCAGTTGACAACTTTCGGTAAACTTTCCCATTTTTAACGGCACAATCGTGTCGGGCCGGGATCAATAACTTCGCTTTGCATAATTACCGGACTTAAACACACTCTGTAACTGCCGCCTCAGTTTTTCTTTTTACGCAAATGTCAAAATGTCACGCAACTGTTTATAACATAATCAGTCGAGCTTCAGCGGTTATTTTTCACATTATGTCTGTATACACTTGACAATAAAAGACCATTTCAGGTAATTTCAGTTACATAGACATTTATTTTATGAGCATATTCTTGAATTAACTGTTTTTACAATAAAAATAGTTCACTAGTTTACTGATAGTAGCTATAAAGTGTCAAGCTAACTCCATCGGACTACACTCGCACACAAACGTAATAATAGGCACATCTGCTACAAGACGCACACATAGACAGCCGGTGCATCGCGTCTTGCTCGGATAACAAAAAACGCATTATTATTATCCTGGAACAAGGACGAATGGCTACAAAAGAAAATTAACCTTAACGTCTTAGGAAAGAGGCTACTTTCAAGAATCATAATTTTGTAAGCGATTAACTTAGATTTCATCCTTGTCTTCCAGATTTGTACGCGAGTTTAGTCCTTCTCTGAATAGATTTAGGTCGGTTCTTGTTTGTGGGTTGTGGTTAAGGAATTTAAGTTTAATAATTGTTGTAAAAAAAACCGTGTATCTTGCTAGGCGCCAAATGCGCGTTGCACTACGCCTACGAAAGATTCTATGAAAATTGTTAGCATAGAGCGCAAACGTGATTTTAAGCAGCGCACAGTCATTACGTTGGATTAGGTTGTTTTGATAAGAACAAAAAGGACTATGATGCATCGCTTGGTCTAAAGTCGGAAGAATTTTAAAATAAAGTTTTATAAATGTAAAGATTTACGGAACTAGAGAACGATTCTTTTGAGATTTTTTAGAGAATAAGCACGTAAATGTTTTGTCTAAAACTTTCCTACTTTTTTGTGTTTTAATAAGCTCATAAGCTTCATAGTACCTAGGCTAGCCTATGATGAAAGTAAAACACTTATTTTTCAAAATACTAGTGTATTTTATTGTGCCTATTGTTGATAAGTAACACAGATACGAAATTTCGTGTGGGCGATAATAGAAGTAGTAAACCAAACATATTATGTACAAAAAGTAATTGAAAGGTTTTCTGCGAAAATCTTCGTTGCCAAGGTTCACAATCGAAACGAAAATATCCAAAACTTAGAACAATAGAACCTACCGGACCATTATTTTGTACTCCGAGGTTCTGTTTTACAAATTCCACTAACTCCCGATTTTTGGGTGAAAATATGAGAAACAAAAGAGCTTAGCAAATAATTGTGAAAACAGCTCCACTGAAAAGAAACACGCAAATAAGTTTTAAACCAAGTTATTTACTTAAGAAATTGTTTGTTCAGAACTTAAATTATGAAATATTTTAACACGCATTGTTTGTTGCTGAATAATAAAGGAGATTTGTGGATGTTTGGCGGGTTGTTACGAGTAAATACCTACAGGTATTAGAATACATCAAACAGATGTATTCTTACTCTAACCAGTAGCCATTTTACATGTGCAGCGCATGCTATCAACAGCCAAATACGGCAATCTGCTCAATACTCCATACGTTATTCCATATCATCTTATGAAAAAAACATCTAAACCGGCAAACAGGTAATAGCTACCCTGCACTTGATCGCGGTATCCACTACAAAACCCGTCTCGTCAACTTGACCGTGCAACCTGCCACTGGGTCACTCGCACAAAGGGTCACCCACTACTGCACTTCCCGAGCCCTGGGATTACCATCACAATGGCCCCACGGGGAAGAATCCCTGACCACGCCTCCAGACGCAAAGCAATTTACACGACAGATTTATCACCTAAGCCTAGGCGCAGACCACCGACTTTTAGTTGGCCGATTTGTATGAGGAATCGGTCGATACCAATCGGTGTAGTGTGCGCACTTTCATACATGTCCATACTGATAGTCCGACCTGGGGTGGTGGCGTAGTGAGGCGGGTCGTTCGTTACATTCCCTCTAATATGGTCGAGTGAAGCGATGGCTGGTTCACTCGTCATGTCTGTGAACAGGCGCTGCTTTCGGGGACTGATCAATCCCAAGTTATTCAAATTTATGTATGCGAGTCATTTCTACTAGTATCTCAATATGTAAGTCTAGATATTAGCACGTCACTACCTTGTTTAATATACCACGCAATCTTGTATACCCATTCTTATAAGATACACCATACAAGAATGCATGGGAAATTCAGTGAACTGCTCCTGAATCCAATGTACCNACTATCGGACGAAAAGTCGGTAGTCTGCGGCTAGGCTAAACAAACCTAATCAGTTCTTGACGAACCATAATTAGTTACCCCATTAAAAATAGACTGCTTGCTTATTATTTAACGACTTTTAATTATGAAAGTAGTTCCCATACGTTATTATAAATAGTTCCGCCTGTGACATTGCACAAAAAATTCAATCGCCTTCTAAAGAAGCGACCCCTTTGCTCCAAAATCTATACGGACAAAGCACGGTGCGCGAATATGTAGCAACGCATTGAGTAAATAAAGGGATGATATATTGTGAAGACTGATGTGATTAAAAAAACCATTTCCCTTAGTGCTGTCAAGGTGCATTCTTCGTAGGGACGTGACGTGCGATGCGTGTTGTGTGTCGATAATTTTTTTTAGTTAGTACAGAGAATTGAATTCAACAATATACTTACTTTAAGTCCTTTATAATACGTTAAGATAACTTGGATAAAAATGAACAATTAATTGATCCAAGTAGGTATGTCCACAATTTCATCATCAATCATTATTAAAATACACTTCCTTGAATGAGACCCGAAAATGTAGAGTTAAGTTATTCACCCTTTTTCTAAATAGATTATTTTGCTTATGACCCTGGTCAGTGCCCGACACTATTAGATATTTCATAAATTAGAATTACCTATTTGAATTTTATTTTTAAATTGTTACTGATCGATAAATCTCAAACATCGACTACTCCACCCCTTCAAACTCTCAGGTGAAGGTAATCATTGTGGGAACCATTACGTCTATCTCACAAAAAATATATCTATCTCCCTCTGAAATTGTTCACTAGACAATCTTGCTCGTTCAAAAGGATAGATGATTCAATGGAAAGTTCTTACAAGCAGTTGCATGATTTTTTGATTTGTGCATTACTGCGAAATATATTATTATTATGCAGAAATGGATTGGAACTCTATGCTGTTTGAAATACGTTTGGTATTGTATTAAAAGGTATTTTTGATACTCAATACGCGTGTGTGAAACGGGGTCACCTGTGCGAGGTCGTTAAAAACTTTTGGTCAAGTAGATGTAATGAAAGGCATAAATTTTGTGATTAATACCTAATAAAGGCTGAAAGAAAACTGAAATTATAGATGAGGCACTAAACTTAATGTTGTTTGAATTTTTTTTAAACCAATCTGACTTTTATTAAACTTTGTTTTGTAATATGGACCATAGACTGATAAAAAGGATACATAGGATAAAATTATTTGACGCAAACTAAACAGCTCTAACGATAACTTAGGCTGGGTTGCACCATCTTACTTTAACTTTGACAAACGTTCGTTATAGTTACGGTCAATGTTTGGTGGTGCAACTCAGCCTTAATGTGGTTATTACTCTAGTAGACACTGGGCTGCACCTCCAGTTTCGGTTCGAATCTCTTTGGGGAGAAATATTTGTGCGATGAGCACGAGAATTTATTCCCGGAATCATCGTTTTAACCGGTAAAGAAAAAAAAATTGAAAAGGCTTAATTCGTTTCGATAAAGTTCAAAATACCGTGCTCGACGATTTAGGCATTACCAACTAAAGGGATAATAATTAGGAGTTCCTATAATCATAGGAATCTAACGTCCGTATTCACAAACATTACTATGAGGTCTCACAGTGCACGAGGACACACGAACCAATCACAAAACTTTATCCAACGCTGTGCGTTCGATTTGCTGCATCACTTAAGCAAGCATCGTTTGTGAATACGGGCGTAAGTATTAAACTATTTTTATTTAATAATTATTTATACAAAATGAATAATTATGGTTTGAGGATAGGTGGGTAATAATTATTGTTGTGACTGTTGGATTAATTAAAATGTAGAGTTTTTGAAAGTGCTCAAAAGCAAGAAAAATTAAATGTTTAGCCAACTGTACATCAGCCAAATACTGAAGCGTAACACTAGTAACAGTGAAGCAATAAAAGACGGCACCATAACACTAAAGCTATGTCTCTAAAGGCGCTTTTACACCAAAAATTTTAATCTGAATTTCAGCCATCACAAACTAAACTTTCTAAAATCTGTTGTTGTAATATATGCTCTATTGCGAATACATAAGATCTACACTGTCAAGCTTGACGTGACGCCAATAAACCTGCACTATCAGACTATTGTTGCTCGTACAATGAGTTGTCGGCGCTTTTGTCGGCACAACAAAGGTGCCGATGCGTATTTGCCTTTTGGCCATTAAAAATCGATTTCAGTGGAAAAAATTTAGCACTCGCTAATGGTTATTACAGCCTAAATATTGGTGGTGATTAGTTTTATTATACATGACACAGTTCTGTTTGTTTGTTTGTAAAATAATTCCTCTATGTTTGTTAACCGAAGGAGAATAACTAGGTATATACACTACAAGAAAGCAAAGAGTAAAATCGGAAGATTAATTTATAAAATTCCATTACTACATAAAAATTCTAAATGTATTCTTTCTACACCATCAAATCTGCTAAATTGACGTTTGAACACACTTATTTCAATAATAGAACTACTGATTTAAAGTTACGTAATGTACAAAATTCGTAAATAAATTACATTTTTAAGTTATCACACTGATAGACATAGCCTTAGAGTGAAAACCCCTTAAGTATAAAAAAGTATTAACCCGCATTTATATCCAGAACGAATTGACCGAAATGCATAAGATGCCTGAAAATGAAGAAAACGCATTCTCGAGGTTTTCCCTCTAAGGCGACGGTAAGGTATTATTTTTTAACACCGACACTGGCAACCCTGGATCATTCAATAATAATCCCCGAATAGTTTACAATTCAGTATTCCGTACTTTTGACCTTAAACTGCAAAATGCGACTTAATTTTATCGTCACAAGGGTGAAGTCGCAAACCAGTCGCAAAGTTTCATACAAATATTGAATAACATCAGTCGCTTACAGGCCTAAAACTAATTGCTAATTACTAAATTAACGAAAGTTATAAAAAAAAGTTTTATAAACTAGTCAAATTGTTAATTTGTGCAATAGGGTATTTGACACCACCAATCAATTGACGTACTTTTTAAAACTGTCAAAACGACACCCTCCCATAGATTTTGTACGGCAATACTAGCATGTGACGTCACAATTTTATCAACTCAATGAAACTACTTTTTTCAATTATAATGCAACCAAAAATCGTAATTTACAGGTAATTATAAATTAATTAAGTTTTTAAGACAAGAAAGAAGTGTCTTTTTAAAAAAGTTGTGGTTTAGAATTATTGGCGAATGGTGTCAAATACCCAATTCAAAAGTCGTGTAACTTAAATTACCATTCCCTAATATAAGTACAATCAATTCGCATTAGTTTTTACAGATCTTTATTGTAATAATATGAGCTTTCATTTTTAAAAGCTTGTTTCCAATAGCTTTTAATTAGTTCATCAATACTGTTCAAAAATCTAATGAAAGATTACACAAATACAAATATACTTTTTTAGTTTCGTATTAATTAAAATAAAAAGTCCTGGTCTCTATCTGTACCAATCAAAATATTGTTGATCCAAAATTTTTAAACCATATTATTTACGTAAAACAATAAACACTTCAAATATCGTATTAATTTATTCATTGCTACGAGTTAATGTGAAGTGTGCTCTACAAAACAATGCTAAGGCTGGGTTGCACCAACTTATTTTAACTTTAACAAACGTCAAAAATTGACAAACTCCACACAAAAAACACCGGTTATCGTCAAAGTTAGGTGGTGCAACTCAGCCTTGTGTATCGCATAAAGAGCGAAGTGTTTTTTATATAATTGTCATTAATATGCGCTCTACAAAACTGCAAAGGGCAGTGTTTACGTATAGTGCGTAATGATTCATGATTATTTTAATTTAAATTATATTATCAAGTGAGCTCTACAATAATGTTTGTACTTAGAGCATAACCAAATTTATTCTAATTAAAATTATTAAATTATGCATAGTACATCTTCGTGCATAGTGCAAGGTGCATCGAACACAGTGCGAAGTACAGAAGCATGGTATACCTGAGATGCGAGCGCCGCGACGGCTGGCGCGCGACTACTTTGGCGCTATAATCATAAGCTGGGGTAAGGCTGTGTCTACAACCACAGGAATATGCAAGGGAAAGTTTATGGTGATACTTAATAAGTGGCAGATTCGTCGCCTCTGCTGCGACTTCTGTGCAAGTAAATTTTACGTCTAGGTATTATGATTATCTACCATTGGTGGAGTAATATCAGAAAATCAGTAGCATTGAATGTTTGGTGAATATTTCGGTGTATGTACTTATAATTGGTAGGCTTACGCCCGTATTCACAAACATTACTATGAGGCTCACATTGCGCGTGGACGCACAGGGTCACCCACGAACCAATACCAATCACAGAGCTCTATTCAACATTGTGCGTTCGATTTGCTGCTTCACTTAAGCAAGCATCGTTTGTGAATACAGGTGTTACCTTATATCATTTCATCAGATCTAATATCACCTTTGCTGCGGCAGTAACTTTCTAATACTTTCCATTCCTTCGGTACAAGGTCAGTAAACCTGGTATTAAAACTTACATTGTGGCGGCACAAGGCTTAAAGACCTTGTAATATTTAAGATATATTAATTTTATTTTTGGCTTCATGTTAATAGATATTGTGTTTTTTTTCTTTGAATATTAATAATAATGCATTTATTGACATACACCTGAAGGCGTTCGTGAATAACTTGTTTAGTATAAAAATTATAGCTATATTCAAAATACAAGGCTTATGCACCCTGTGCCGCACTGAAGTAGGGAAGTCTGGTGGGTATTCTAGGGATGTGAAATACAAATATCGATAGTTTAAATTAAGTTTTAATAAAAATTTAAAAAAGTAACAAACAAAGATGTTTTAATAATTTAGTCTAAATATTTTACAAATAAGACATACGTGCATAAATACTTAAATAAGCTATATTTAAAGAAAACATATTATTTAATAACATTTAGTTACAACTTCAAATGTTTGTCACGAAAAACATTATTTAAATTAGCAATCGTGTAGCAAATTAAATTATAATCAATTTGCAGTTTTGATTTTGTTTGTTTCTCTTGACGCCATGTCGACATGTGCGTTTCTTACGAATGCGAGGCAACACTGGCTGCACGAAGCTAGCGTGGGGTGCGGTACCAGGTGCGCAGGGTACAAGGTGCTTCGACCTGGTTTCGCATTGTGAAGACATTTTATTACTTCCGTGCGGTACCAGGTCTAAAAACCTGGTATTAAGGTAGGTACATCATTGGATTCTATTTTAAGAATACATCATAGATATATATTCATCACTTTCCTACACCGGACCCAATTGAAGTTATGCCTTTCGCACGACAAGGAAGACTATAATTTTCTTAGCCGCACGGTAAGCGAGACGTACACAAGGTCTATAGACCTGGTTTCGCAGTCAACGTGATATGTCGTATGATATTTGTTTGAGTAAATTGATTTTACTAAAATCAGTAGGGTGCATTGAATGTACACTGAAAAGGCAGTGCCCATATGGCACACATTGTATGTTGTATAATTACGAAGTTATTTTTTTTTTTCAAGTTCACCTTGGTGAATCCGAAAATACATACGAGTTAGTATATGAATGAAAAAATTAAGATGAGAAAACTCCCATTTTCAACAAAAGATTTTTGAAAAATGTATAAAATGTCAAAAATGTAATTCAACGATTTTGAAGAAAACTACCTACTTTCTATAATCTTTTTGTTAGGTTAGGTCCAAAGTGTAACGTGTGCGAAGTAATATACCTACATACATACATAGTTAATAAGACCACGTAGATGCTACCAGACCAAGTATGTCATATTTTCACTAAGAGTCCAGCGATCAAACTCAACAGTGTAAAGTAACTGCACATCGATCAACTCGGACAGGTTATAGCCACCCGAAAATATTTACATTCTTACTGCCATTACAGCACCTCTAGCACGAAAAACCTTCAACTTCGAATCGTTTTCGTATTCAAATCGTCATCTAAAGATTTAGTCTGAAAACTTAAACGTGAACATGATGCAAAGTGAACTTAGTATACAAATGGTAGCACGAAACAAATTTTGACAATCGAGATCGTATAACGTTCGTTGAATTAGGGCTGAGTATCAAATTTTGTCGAATACGCAGACGATTCGAAGACGAAATTTTTCGTGCTAGAGGTAGAAGGCTCCGAATATTAACGATCGTTTTCCATCAATGTCAGGTACGAATTGTGAATTTGTGATGTTCGTGTGAATTCTAAAGGAACTTAGCAATAGATGCTAGTTTTATGATCGACTGCAACCTGGTAACCTTTCTTCTTTTCTATCCTTGGGGTGGTCACTGAAGAGACCATAACTGCAGTAACCACGGACACTAAAAGCCACATAAATACCTGATTTTACTTAGTTTTCTATCTAGTGCACATTTTCGGGCCGTTTAAATACCACCCACGCATTTCGACAATTTATTATTTCAACTGTAATTTTATTGGTGATGAGGCCTATCCTTGTGATAATATTATTATCGTTCATTATAACAGACAGATCATCATCATCATCTTCTTCTCAGCCATAGGACGTCCACTGCTGAACATAGGGTTCCATGTTGCGTGGGACGTCCACCCACAAGGTGGACCGACGACATCATAAAGGTAGCAGGAAGGCGCTGGACGCAGTCCGCTACCAACAGACAGATACAGTACAGAAATTGGTAAGAATCAAACAAAAACATTTTGCGAAAAGGACAGATAGGTCTGAGGGTCTTCAATTGATTGTGAAAATAACTAAAGCGTGAAGTTCAAGATAGATATCAATAACATGGAAAAAAAAGTAAACTAGTGTTAATCAATGTCGTAAGCATGCTCTTACATAATACCCTCCTTCTGGCGCAGTCGGGTAAAATACTTTAGCTATCCTATCAACCTATCAACTCTATAGGATTTCATCAAAAATCGTTCGGATTCCCAAGCAAGTGTGGACGCGGCTTATAGCGTGCGAACAGCGGTAATCCTATACAGGGTGTCTCACTTCGATGTCGCTACTTTATGTGCTAGGCTCATGCTAGACTCGCCTCGAGGACTACGTTAGGTAGTTAGATTGTAGGAGAAATAATGTAGATGAGGAAAAAAAATGTAATGAATAACAAGAAAAAATATATCATTTAGTTCAATATCAAGATCATCATCATCTCAGCCATAGGACGTACTCGTACACTGCTGAACATAGGCCTCCCCCAATGCTTTCCATGTTGCCTGGTTGGTAGCGGCCTGCGTCCAGCGCTTTCCTGCTACCTTTATGATGTCGTCGGTCCACCTTGTGGGTGGGTGGTTAGTTCAATAAAATTTGATAAATTAACCAAATCTATTACATATTTCGAAATAAATAAAATTTTCTCTACCTGGGTACTGGCAATATGCTTTCAAACAGTGGAACTAAGTTAAAAACATGTTGTGTACTTTCTAAATCCAAGGGTTGTTTTCGTTACGTGCAGAATCTACTTTCTTAAGATTATCTTATCACTTATTTATGTAGACAATCACTCTTTGAATATTTTTATATTATGTAAGTATAGATTGTTAGTAATTGAATTTTAAATTTCTTAGCTGGTATGTAACAGCCAGAAGAATAAAGTTCCTGGCTCTACAAGTACGTCAATAGGTATTTCAGCACTATGAATCAAATAATTTATTTCATGACAAATACCCGTATTCACATTATGTGAAGCAACAACTCTATGCGAAGTCGAACGCACGGCGTTGAATAAAGCTCTGTGATTGGTTCGCACTCACTCAAGTGCCGTCTATGAATAGGTTTTTTAACCCTGTGCGTCCACGCGCACTGTAAGACCTCATAGTAATGTTTGTGAATACGGGTGAGAGTCACTCACACTGTTAATTTTAAAATTGGGTGTATTTAACCTTTTGATTTTTAAAACACTATCCATTAATTGTATAAAAAAAATTTTTTTGGCTTCTATAATAAAATATGGTGTATTTATTACACACACACACAATTGACCATATTGCAACACATGTAAGCTCTCATGGAGTGAATACACAGGTACATACTTCCTATTGACCATCAATGGTACCCCAGTTAGACATTGTAATATTATTTTCCATTGAGATCGTTGTAGCTTTACTTTTCTATGTTTATTATGTATGTATATAAGAAAGTATTTAAGTATTATTATTATGTTTATATCCGTTGTCCACTACCTATACTTAGAAGAAGTTTTGCTTAGTTTGGGACTAGAGGCGCAGTGTAAAATATCAAGGATATTTATTAATTATATGTACCTACTTACAAATTAAGCACAAAACAGTAGTTGTATGCGATATCAGTCGAAATAAATAAAAAAAATATTCTTTTGTCCCAAGACAAAGTTATTTGTATCTTGTCTGGGTTAAATAATTGTCAAAAACGCTTTTTAAAAAACAATAAAAAATAAATCAAAATTCAAAATAGTTAATTTAGTATTAAACGCGGATAAAGTAACAAGCGATCGATTACAGAACTTTGAGAAAATTGCGAGTGAAAAAACAAAGTCCCCGACCACCCATAACGTGGTAGTTCGCCTTGCCATCCCTCTCGCACTCATACAATTGTAAATCTGACTGTCTCTACCATTATCGTTGTAAAAACATTTTTGTTTGACTATTATTAACATTGCCGTTTTGGGGTGGTCCTTTTTATGCTTTTTCTTTGGCTTTAAATTAATTTAACAGATTGACAATGGTTTCTTTGGATGGCTAGTTGAATTTTATGTTCTGACACAATACATTTATTTAGGTCGCGGTTTGTTAACTAATCGCTTGTTAGTAAATCAAAGTAGGTTGCAACCTACCAACCGGTTGGTATATCACGAGCACTTATTAAAAGCTTAGAATCTGGTATTTACAAATTAACAATTAGTCTATTTAAATGTTACTTTTCTAATCAATTCCTTTTAGGCTTTCTTCTAAAAAAGTTACAAGGTATTGAAAACCCTGCTACTGTTTCTAACGGTTTTAAGCTTTGTTGACTCATTTGAAATTTCAGGAGCTTTTAGATTATTGGTTCGATTTCCAAATGGGACCCCAAAAATGCAAAATTCCTGTATTCATGTAATGTTTGAATCAATTTATTTTGTTTGTCAAAATATTTTAAAATCTTTAATTTCCATCCAGTTTTCTAAAAAAAACATAATTAACTAGCAAGATTAGTTTAAAAAAGTAAAGATTCTGCTACTATAATATGTAAAGTCGTTTCGGGATATTATTTTTGGGTGGAAACGGTACAATTAACATGCTTAGTATGTTTTAATATGAGTAGAGGTGTATGATTTCACAATATTTCGCGCAGTTACCTACATCATAATAAGCGGATTTAAAAAAATGCAAAGTTTATGAAAACAGTGAAAAAACCGTATACCTGACTGCACCAGGCAGTCTGCCAAAAGGAAGAGATGGTGCAAGATCGTTCGAAGAGCTGTATCGGTTGTAGAGGCGGCTCTACAACCGACGTCGACGCCTAAACGTGACCACGACCGCTCTACCAAGAGCGAAACGATGGAGAAGTAGAGATGGAAGTGTAAAAGTTATAGATCTAGCGCTTAACTCAGTGTCTGAGGTATGGGAGCGGCACGGGAGGGGTGATATTGACATATTATGAAGTGACAGGGCGTACAAATCTGAAGTCTCGCTGACGTTTGACCGTCACAAAATCACCCTTCCGACTCGCTCCCATACATCAGGCACGGACTGAGTTAAAGCGGCAGAACTTTTTTTTTTTTTGTTTTTTTTTTTTCCGGGGAAACAGAGCATTGAATTGCATACCTATCCTGCGGGGACAGGGTAGGTTATGTGGGGCTCACCAAGTCAGAAGGACAAAGGCATACCCACTAAAAAGACCCCGGTGCTCCGTCATTCGCCTTAAGTGGGAAGGAACTGTGGGATTCCGGACAAAGCCTTCACTACCACAGTCTCTCCCGGCGATTGCCCGCCTACACGGCGGGCCCTCCAGGCCCCCCAGGACGGGGGGCGACGGGAGCAGCTAGGAGCACATAGCTGTTCCCGTCCGACGGTGGTGGTGGCCTGTGCAATGCAGGCGAGGGCGCCCCCACGCCCCCGGCCCGCTGGCCATCACCGAGGAGAGGAAACTGGAGGCGATCATACTGTCGCCTCCTCTGACCCCTCCGCCGTCGCCGGAGTGAGGGCGCGTTTGGATCATCTTCGCGCTCTCGCTCCGCGGCCTCCTTCTGTGATATTACATCTTCGCAAAAGGAGGCCATTGCCGCCCAAGCCTCGTTGCTGTCCAACATAGCTTTAACTAAGCTGGGCAACACGAGGTCCTGACCCACCGCCGCGATTAGCGTACTACGCTGCGATGCCCACTTCGGACACACCGCAAGGGTATGGTGCGCCGTGTCTTCCGCACCGCTGCGACAGTCGTGGCAGGACGGCGTGTCCTCCCTTCCGATGCGGTGCAAGTATGAGCTGAAGCATCCGTGCCCGGTCAACACCTGCACCAAAAAAGCGGTAGACCTATACCAACGCTTGCTCATTTAGTGCATAAAACAACTACACTTTAAAGAAACCTTAAATTAACCCTAAAAACACAAATGTTAAATCCTACTCATTAAGGCTAAAGGGTCAAAATTAATTAAACAATATCCCTCCTTAAAACTTCATCCTTCTGCATTATACAGAATAACTTCAGTCACGAAAGAACTCTATCTAATTTGCATGCCGTTTCAGTTTCACTAGCGTATCGGTAGTGTAGTGTAATTAGTGCTAATCCAGTATACGCTGTACCTAGGACGGGCTGAGGTTTGTAATAACACAATCTAAAGACTGTGGCACACAGGGAGTGTGGTATTTTATTTAAAACAATTCCCAATGTGTTTACATTTCACTGATACCTTTGTAAGTTCGTTCGTTTCAACCAAATGACGTCCTCTGCTGGACCTTTGTAAAAATGTAGTTAGATTATAAAGTACAATTGACAATTTAGAAAAAACAGTGCTTAGTGCGTCATCACCTTGGTGGCGCAGTGTTAGTAAAATAGACCGTGGAGGATTTTAATCTTGTATTTTTTGCAATCAATCTAGCAGTAAATCATGATTTCCTCATAATTAATGTAAAGTTTTAGAATTGACGAGATTTACAATATTAGAAAGTATTCTACAAACAGCAGTGGGATGAAAAAATCGACAGCACAAGCTAGACAGTACAAAATAGTATTTAACAAAGATTAAAAATGCTCATTTGATTCAGCTCTACATAATATTATGCGCTATGAAAAACCTAGTCGACCGACCAAGACCAACTACCATTACGATGCCTTTGGTTTTATTTTTTAGGTCGGTAATTAAAATACCATTGTCAAGAAAAAAAGACAGTGCTTCCAATGATTGATTTGATTTTGAATGGTGTCCGCAGAAGATCTGTGGTTTGATATGCATGTCACAATAATTGTTCAGGGAGCCTGTTAGAATAATTGTTCAGGGGACCTGTTAGCACAGTGTAATGCCCTGTTCATTATAATATTATTGTGCTGCAAATGTTTAAAGTGTCAATAAAGTTTTTCTATTTCTATATTATTTTGCTCAGTGTGTCACCACCCTGGCTCAGTGGTTGGCACGGGGTAGCGCTGCTAGCATAAAGCCGGGAAGGCTCACGATCGCTACTGAAAGGGATTTGAAATAAAAATTAATAACAGCTTTTGTTGGCTTTACGTCAAGACACAGTTTGTCGGTGAATAAACTTGAAGAATAGCTGAGAATTAGTAAAGAATTTTTAATTCTCTTAATCGAGTTACTAATAATATGGTTACATTAGTTCCATACAAATACCACGTGATGATAATAACGCGTTTGGATTGGTGTAATAATATCATCTTTGCGAGATCGAACCAGAAATGAGGAAATCCGTAAACGAACTAAAGTCGCTGACATAGCCCGACGGATCAGCAAGCTGAAGTGGCAATGGGCAGGGCACATAGTACGCAGAAATGACGGCCGATGGGGCAGCAAGGTTCTGGAATGGAGGCCGCGTACCGGAAAACGCAGCGTGGGAAGTCCACAAGGTGGACCGACGACATCGTAAAGCAGAGAAGCGCTGGACAAAAAAAAATACTACTAAGTCAGCGACACGGGCTGAGTTGCATCACTTATCTCTAACAGTAACTATAACTTTAACAGGTGTTTTTATGGAGTTTGACGGACGTTTAGTCCTTATTATTCGGATTTATTTAGTCCAAAAAGAGCACAGTGATTGACAACCCGGCACGGAGCTCCGACTGCAACATTCTGTTGTTTTATTGCAACAATAAAAGATTCGTAAGTGAATCTGAAATGCCTGACAGACACTTATTCCGTCAGTACACATTTTAAATCGCGTTTTGGTAAGTCTTCGAAGGCGTAGTGCCGTGATGTTCTTCACGCTAGCGGCGCGGGCGCAGCGCCACGCAACATCGCGTTTGGTGTTGCGTAGAGTGACCAGGGTTTGGGACACTGGGGGACAGTTCACTTTGTGCTTTAAGCTCTTTGTTAAAGCAGGACATGGCTGCGAACTTTACTACTTAAGGTTAGTAACGTTAGATAGGCTGGTAACGCCTTAAAAGGAACATGCAATGTGTGATCAATCAATATAGATAAAGCTCGTTTGTTACAACTTATCCCACGAATATAAATACTTAGATTACTTCTGTGATGTCTATGGTAAAAATCAACGGTCTGATTGCCTAACAATTATGTTCTAAAACAATTAGCCGTTTACCATGAGGAAAAGACAGCCTGTATTAACATTAAGTTGCTTATATTACGACAGGACAAATCAACTGACACAATTTACCATTTGTCTTACCACAACCCCAAACCATGGTCACCGCGCGATCATTTCTGATGTACCCAAATTGTTCATAATAAAAATAACAAGATGCACCAAAGTGCATCTGAGCGAGTTGTTAAATGCTTATAATAGGTACAGACTTCGCCGTCTTGATAAATAACAGAATGTATTGCACCGAGTCGAAGGAATTCAATCGCTATAAAGTAAACCCTGCATTCTGTTGCATTCAAATAACACATGCAATATGATTAATGCTTTGTTGAATATTTGATGCTTATTTTTGTAAACAACAGTCTCGTGTTAGTTAAAGATAGATGTTCTTATGTTTCGTGACCGTCATTTGTTTAGTTTGCGAGAACGTCGTAAGTTATAAAATGCAGTAACGTAACTTTTACGTAGTTTTTTTATTTAAAAAAAAATTGATTCTGTTTGCTAACGTTATCGAATAACTATTACTTTCTACCAGATCGAAACCATTTAAAGTAAATTCGTTAATTGTATTTTATGTTCATCACGTTTTTCCGATTTCATTGGTTTTACTACTTACCTATTTTGTCCTCCTGCTACTTGTTAGATGATTCTCTGTCAAGTGTAAGTAATAGAAAATAACAATCATAAGAAAAACACAATCATAGGAAACAGCCTAATTTTATATGAAAGGCCATAAGTGCTAAGTAATAAACACAGTCATGGTAGAGTCAACGATTCCACAATGACGCTGTCAAACTTTCCGTCAAAAAACCGTATAGGACAATGCACTTCCTTTGTCGATCCAGTAGGTATGTCTAAATGCCGTAAGTTGATTAGTCATTGTGAATATTAAACATTTGAAGGCTGTCTTATTTTACTGCAAGTAAATTAAATGTCGTTTTCTGAACTTTTACATTCAAATATAAAAATATTGGGTAAAGATTAAGGTAAAAATTGGGTAAAGATTGGGTTTAGGTTCTACAATATTAAAAAAGATACCCCCCCCCCCCCTCAAAAAGAAGCCTAGATACGCCAATGGTGGCCAAGCGTAAAATACCCCAAAAAGTGAATTAAATAATTTTGTAGTTCGGCTTATTTTAAACATTTACTTGCGCATGTAGCAGCTATTTCGTATTAAAAAAAAATCGATTTCTTAGTAAAATTTAGTTAGGAGGTATTGTCACTTCAATAACCATAAAAATTAAATTCATTTAATTTTTATCTTTAATTTTTATCGCGCAATCATAAGGTGTAAACGCGGACTCGAGCTATGACCAGTTGACCATTAGGCTAAGAAATATAGTTAGTGGGCGGTACGACATTGTAAACAAAACAAAGTCCAAGCATAATAATAATACTCGTATTCAAAATTTATTGCATCAGGCGATTAAACTACATATTATGGATTATGTTGATGGCTAATGTTATTTGAAGGTGATAGATCAGAAGAAACGCCGAGCGCTTGTGTGGTCGTGTCTGTACACTAGGGATGCGCATTTCGATCGATTTATTTTTCGATGGTTGAGTTTTAAGAATCGATTATTATTTACCAAGCTTGGGAAATGTCAATCGAATGTGTCCTAAACATGAGCCATGCCATAAATTATTTGGAATCATGGACGACCTGGCCGAAAATAAACCAGACTATACCATGCTAGGGCTCGATCCCCGCACGATGTAAACTTGCGTGAACAATCCGTATGAGTGTTTTCTATGTAAGTACAGATTTATATATGTAGGTACGTTTGTCAGACAGTACCCATAGTAACAAGTAAAAGCTTTGCTTAAAGGTGTAAGTAGCGTAAAATGTCCAAGGACGTTTCGTTCGTTTCAGTCAAATAACGTCCACTGCCTGGACAAATGCCTCCCCTTAGAATTTCAATAACGATATTTGTTTCCAAGGATTTTTATTTTATTTTATTAGAATAGATTTATTAACGCTTCCAGATTGATTGTATTCTAGACATCAGCCAACTTTGCGAAATTTATTCGTGATGGCCAGCAAATAAGTAATCGATCCTTGTTTGTCTCAATAAAGCAAGATCGATTGCAGACAAACGCCAATTAGCGGCGTTGTTAATGTTAGCACTAGGTCAGTGTTTTTCAACCTTTGGGTCGCGACCCCCTGGGGGGTCGCGAGAGGTCGTAAAAACTACCTCAGTAATAAAAACAGTAAAGTTTTAACGACAAATTTATCAGAAATCTAATTATGCAAATGCATAAAATGTTGTATGGGTAGAAATATTCGGTTCTTACAACATCTTTGTAACATTATAAAATTCATGAAAAAAAAGCGAGCGTTCCGGGTCGCAAAATATTTTTTCATAACATTTTTTTGTGTCGTGCAAAAGGTTGAAAAACACTGCACTAGGTGAAATGGATGGCTGTCCAAAAACTATGCGGATAGACTAGTTCTAGTTGAGCACTAACACTTAGGGCCTTGTTCACCATCTTTGAGTAGTGTCAAGTAGGCTATTCGTTGCTTGAAGTCACGAGTAGCAATGAAACTGATAAGACTTTGACGCAGTGGCAATTTAATATGTGAAATTGAAAATAAATACTTTTTACTTTTACTTGCTAAATAGTGTTTAATATTATCAGGATGCATTTACTTAGAATTTTACTTGGTGATCGTGAATGAGGCCCATACGTAAATAAACCAATGATTTAACTTGAAAAGAAAATGTTTTAAAATAGAAACGCACCTCGATAGCGAATATGGTGTTGTCCCATAAAGACTGAGAATCGATACTCGGGCTCATTGTGATCATATCGAATGAATATCGATTCCACGACGAAATCGTACGTCCCTACTTAATGCAGTCAGATAAAATTCTCATGGACAAAGTTATTAAAGTCTGAACGAGTGGAATTGCATGGAATACTTGGAAACGTGCGGTCAAGGCGAAAATTGGTTTTTTACTGCATTGCAGTTAGAAGTTAGTGCGGTTTTGTTAGTCGGTATTCTTATCAATCTAGTATATTTTCATAATAATATACATAATTAAACATGTCAAAGGGTTTGATGATTCTGCAGACTGATTACTTTTATTATATTTTTCTTTTTATAAAAAAATGGCTAAGGCTTTCTGGTTTTTCTGAACAAAAAAAAAACAAAAAAGTATTTTAATAATGTTACGCGCATTTAGCGGTTATCCAAAAATATATTAACAATTAAGACATATAAGAGGGTTGTATATATTTTATGTGCATTTTTACTCTCTTTTACAAAACCGAGAACCATTAACGGGCGCAAACAAATTAATCTAAATTTAAATTTAGTCGTTAAAATAAATTGTCTCAACAGAAACCGGGCCGAAAAGCATAATTTATATTAATACGTAAAAGATAAAAAAAACGTAGCTCCAATGACCTATGAGTAACCGTGGTTTTTTTGTTGCAAACAGGAATCCTGTGAAAATAGGGGAACCATGAAGCAGCGAGCATGCAGGACAAAAAAACTAAAAATAATATTCGAAAATAGTCTAAGGACTGCTGAATTAGTTTAACGTGTATTTTGAACTTCACACATGCTTTCCAAAAGCTCTTACCTCTAAAAAAAATCATAGAATAGAATAGAATAGAATAGAATAGAATAATTGTTTATTTGCATAAAACATGGTACAGGTTTATTTGTATTTTTAACTTTGAATTACATTCTATTGAAAAAACTGATGCTTAACAGACGATTAACGATGTCGAAGCAAACTATCAAACTACGAGTATTACCTATTAAAGTATAAGAAAAATAAGTATATCTTAGAAACAAAAAAGTAATAAAACAATTATTTTATTATTATTCATTATTTCGTCTTTCAAGACTTTATAAAACATACAAACAATTTTTACTTTGTGTTGAATTAATCTAACAATGGTTTTCTTTGGCATTGTCATTCTCACTAAAATGTCTCTGGGGTGGTGGCGTAGTGAGGCGGGTCGTTACATTCCCTCTAATATGGTCGAGTGAAGCGATGGCTGGTTCACTCGTCATGTCTGTGAACAGGCGCTGCTTTCGGGGACTGGTCAATCCAAGTTATTCAAATTTATGTATGCGAGTCATTTCTACTAGTACCTTAATATGTAAGTCTTGATATTAGCACGTCACTACCTTGTTTAATATACCACGCAATCTTGTATACCCATTCTTATGATACACCATACAAGAATGCATGGTAAATTCAGTGAACTGCTCCTGAATCGAATGTACCTACTACTACTATTTCTATTTATTTATATTAACCGGCAGACAGTGGTGACTGAGTTTGTTGCGGCGCTTCTTCTCAGCACTTGCCAAATGTTGGTCTCGAAGCGCTGGTAGGGTAAAAAGATTATGAGACATGTAGAGGCTCCTTAAGAGCAAAATGACGATTTGTAAGAACTATTTATTAGTCCAAACAAATAAAGAAATTTTGACTTTTTGCGCGCAAGTTTTGTAAGAAATTGCAACAAAATATTGCGCTATTTTTTTATTGCGCTGATTCTGCTGCATACTGATGTCTGGAGCCTTTAATGGATGGTAGTTATTGTTTGTTTACACATACAATGTCACTATTTTGTTGCAATTTCTTACAAAACTTGCGCGCAAAAAGCAAATCTAGTATGAAAATCATCAAACTTCTAATGCTCGTAACTCAGTTCAGACTGAGTTTAGAGGTATACATGCCATAGTAAGTTTGGTTTATTACACTATTTTGTAATCAAAAAACAAGGTTTGGTCGATGGCCGCGCGAAAAAAAAAGACGCCAATTTCCGGCATTGTCTTTTGTAAAAGATATAGCATGGACACCCTAGTGAGAATACCGCGAATTGAATTTGGAGGTCTCGTGGTAACCACACATGTCCGGAAATGATCGGATGCTCGTGTCCATTAATGGACACCCGATCGCCATTTTCATACTGAAGTCCTTCGCTATGGGTGTCAATAATTGTTAATTGGTACTTGATGACAAATAACCCAGTGAACACTTAAAACAATTCAAATATTTTGATCGACTCTTAAAGTACTTTTTCTCGCTAGACATTAGAGTAAAACAAACATTAAGAAAATGGAAAGAAACAAAATTACTTTTAGTTTTTTAGTTCTGTATCCATAAATAAATAAATCCATAATGATTCTCAATGAGATCTTGGACAATGTTTGCAAAAAGACGACGTAAACTAATGTGTCTAAATAAATCCTTTTAAAAATAAGTCTGTGTGGCGCTTATCCCTCTGAGATCTCAGAATTAGTCACCCTAAAGCAGAATACCGCGAATCGTCGTAAGTGATCTCAAGATGAGCCCACTCAATACCGCCGGAAATCGACAGATTCCTTTTTTTCATTATCACCGCCTAGTTACTACGCCTACTATACGTATTAACTAGGCCTATATCAAAATGCTAAGAATCGGATACAAAAAATAATGTTTGGTGCCGGTGAGTGTACGAATGGCTCGCGGCTGATGAAATTCGGATGTGTCTGTATTTTTTGCTAGAAGTTGTTATGAACTATTTTCTTGCAGCTTGGCTTGTTTGGATTCCGGTATGCCACAGTAACGCCGTATTCAGAAACGATAGCAGCAAATCGAATGTGCAGCGTTGAATAGAGCTCTGTGATTGGTTCGTATGTGACGTGCGTCCACGCGCTCTGTGAGACCTCATAGTAATGTTTGTGAATACGGGCGTATGTTTATCTATCGTGAGCATATTAAGGAGACACCCAAATATAAAAAAAGAGTTTACATCATTCACTAACGTCCTATTTTCAGCCTCTCTCAGATTCGTTTTAGAAGATGCATAAAAATTTAATACGTGTAGATAACCCATTAATTGAATAAAATTGAAACTTAACCGAAAACTTAATAACAGAAAGTTAGAAGCAAGTTTTTTTTAATTCTTGAGTCCTAGGTAGGTAACACTTTTATCATAGTTAGATATGACATTAGGGATTCGTTTACTCAACTGCCCCATGCGTAGGTTTCATTCTGAAAGGAATCTTTATCGTAAGAAGTTGCAAATACTAATTAGGTAGTACCTAACTACTAATTATTGTATTTTATTTCTTCAACTTATGATAAGACTAGCTTTTGCTCGCGGCTTCAGCCGCGTGAAATTTAGTGCCACAGATTCGCATAAATTATAGCCTATATGTTAATCTGGGTTACAAATAATAATACTGTAAAGTTTCAACCAAATCCGTTCAGTAGTTTTTGCGAGAAAGAGTAACAAACATCCACACAAACTTTCACCTGTACGATAAACAAATCGCTACCTGAAAGTCACTGAAAATAAGTAATATTAAGCGTAGAGCTTTATAGGCCTTTCAATTTATACGAGATACTGGTGTAACTATCAAGTAAAACAAATAATCCTACTTACAGCTAGTTGTACTTCTTACTTCAGTTTATGTTAATAATATAGAGTTAAGATGGATAATTTATTTACGAGTATTTATTTACAAATAGGCTTCGAAAGACCAAGTAATATAAATAAAAACAAATAAATCCGTTACACTTTATGAGGTGCTAAGTATTTGAGAAAAACAGGAAAAAAGGATTTTACTCATTAATCCCTTCATCAAGTGATTTTATTGATTCCTGTCTTTTTCATGAAATGTTTTCAAAATTTTATTTATTTAATTTACTCGATATCTTGTGGAAACAGGCCCTATTAAGCTTTTCTTATACTCGTAATTGTTGTGGTAGATGAAAACTGTGCAAATTTATTTTTTCCTCTACTAGGTACATGGCGATAATATAACTGAATACTTTTTTTCAGTGAATTTTTACTATATAGGTTATAGTAGCCGGTCGAAAACCCAGCGTGGGACGTCCACCCATAAGGTGGACCGACGACCTGATAAAGGTAGCAGGAAAGCGTTGGATGCAGCTGCCGCTACCAACCGTGCGATGTGGAAGACATTGGGGGACGCCTATGTTCAGCAGTGGTCGTCCTGTGGCTGAAATGATGATGATGAATGATGATGATGATAATGTAGAGTCCAAAAATAGGCAGAAAAAAGAGAGTTAGAGAGAATAGATAGACATAAATAATATTATTTTCAATACGCAAATGTAGGTATTTGTGGGCTCAAACCTTTGAATTTCAGCTGAGTTACCTACCACGGTTACTTTGGTTCTCCTGCGAATCTCCTCATTTCTGATTCGATCACGCAGGGAAACTCCGAGCATAGCCCGCTCCATCGCCCTTTGGGTGACCTTGAGCCTTCTTATGAGGCCCATAGTAAGCGACCACGTCTCAGATCCGTATACCATCACTGGCAACACTGACAACAGGAGAACCAAAGTAACCGACATAGCTCGCAGAATTGCTAAAATCAAGTGGCAAGAGAGTAGAGACGATGGCCGTTGGGGCAGGAAAGTTCTCGAGTGGCGACCACGGGCTGGAAGACGTAGCGTGGGCAGGCCTCCTACTAGGTGGACCGACGATCTGGTAAAGGTCGCGGGAAGAGCCTGGATGCGGGCAGCGCAGGACCGTTCATTGTGGAAAACCTTGGGGGAGGCCTTTGTCCAGCAGTGGACGTCATTTGGCTGAAACGAACGAACGAAGTACCTACCACAAAATGTAGTTAACAGAGTAAGAACAATTTATTGTTGTTCATGTCAAAACATTTATTTTTAATGATGGTCGCGATGACAAACTATTTGAAGGATCTTTTTAAGACTTTGACAGTCATGAAAAGGAGTTCTCTCTACTCTAGACCAAAGCGCTTTCAGAAAGCGCATCATGCGAGTAGGTATATAGCGGGGAGGCCGGGGTGGCACGGCCCCCCCAGAATGGTCTGGTGCATCCCAGGATGTAGGGCTACTGATTTGAAGATGATAGATGATAGTACAAACTCATCAGCTATGATACTAATGTCCANCTGAAAAAGAACCCTAGATATGCCAATGAGGCACATGCACCCAGACGCAGTCTATTGCGAAATAGTCGCAGACAGCCTTGGTCTAAGTAACAGTTAGCCAAACTTTTGTTTTCGCCGTCGGAAGCGGCGCGTGACGTCACCGCGATGCCGTCCAACCGGTTTGCCTGGAACCCCAATTTAGTGTTTGATCCTTTATGCATATCTTACGATGCCCTAAGGTCGTCTGTGATTCAAGGACAGCGATCTTAATTGCTTAGAGGCGACGATATACTTTTATATTTGTAAATCTAGACAGTGAATGATGGGT
Source organism: Ostrinia furnacalis (assembly GCF_004193835.3). Classification (NCBI taxonomy): domain Eukaryota; kingdom Metazoa; phylum Arthropoda; class Insecta; order Lepidoptera; family Crambidae; genus Ostrinia; species Ostrinia furnacalis. The sequence goes on along the minus strand of NW_021134379.1, from coordinate 4,833 downwards.
GCGAGCGATTGTAGAGCCAGATAACTAATCTGTCGGTTGTTTCGATTTAGAAATTAAATGTATACCTTCAGAGGAATCTAAATAACTCGAACCTCGTTAAGTCGAAAAACAATGCCATTCGCTTCCGCTGAGCACCTAAATACGCGGTATCTCAAATTATTTAGACTAGTAACTGAAACAAAATATTATTTTCCTACGAAGTATTGATGATACATATTTATACTCTATAAATCGATTTTCAAAAAAATATTATTGAATAAACAACAACCCAACTGCGTAAAAATGAACTAAAAAAATAAAAACAAGCCTTAGGCTGGGTTGCACCATCTTACTTTAACTTTGCGTCAAATCAAACGTCAAAAATCTGTCAAACTCCATACAAAAACACTGGTTATCATTATAGTTACGGTCAAAGTTAGGTGGTGCAACTCAGCCTTAGTGTTCACAAATGCAGTCGGAGGCATCGATGACTAATTTTTTTGTCGGTGATGTATTTGATGCCTCCGACTGCATTTGTGAACACTAAATTGTCTTGTTTTTATCTTTTTAGTTCTGGTTTTTGTTTATTCAATAATAATTTTATTTTAATCTTTTTAGTTAAATAACGTACATTTTTTTTTTACTACTTAAAAAGCCCTTTATTTTGATATCCCACTCGATAAGTTTTGGAAAAATATTTTTTTTGCATTTCCCTTGACATTCGAGTTATAGAGATTCCACTGTATTTAGGTAGGTTGTTAGCTCGATTACTAATTTATGACAAAACTCACAAACGATCTAATAGAGCAAATCCAACGCACAGCGTTGAATAACGCTCTGTGATTGGTTCGTGTGTGACCCTGTGCATCCACACACACTGTGAGACCTTATAGTAATGTTTGTGAATACGGGGGTACCTAAGAAGAAACATAAAAAGATTCTATTGTAACTACAAAAATGCTTTAGGACCAGTAAAAACCAAAATAGTTTTTGGTTTTACAATGTATGTACGTACACACCTGCCCGATGGACCGACGACCTCTAGAAAATAGCTAGCAGCAGTGGATGATAGATAGCAGATAGATAGGACCTATGGTGTTCCTTGGGATAGCTTACGTCCACCAGAGAGTGAAATGATGATGGATAATCATATTAATTAATATCTATGCTTTTTTCAGTACCTAAGTATAGTTCTTGCAACTCACGAAGGCGAGTGAGCTTTTCTTGTTATGTATGTGTGCGTGTAAATGCACATAACGATAGAGTAATGTGTATCAAAATATTTAAAAAACAAACAGTAGCGGAGCCACCACACATGTAAAGCTCACTCGCCTTCGTGAATTCCAATAACTACACTCGACATCAAAAAAATCGCACCTCCCGCGACAAGCACTTTCAAAGGTATGCATCCCCACATCCCACCAATATTGGCACTATGTAAAAGCCTAGTTCTAAACTTCATTTCATTAAAGGAAAGGTTTTTACCCCAAAAATGTGTCTTTAGAAGGATCCAGAGTCACTTAATCAAAAAATAGGTAGTTACGCTTGAGCCAACTTTTATGGCTATAAAACTGTTAAGTTGCAATTAATCGCTATCCATCTGTTAAAGAGGACACGTGAGATCATTATTTGGTTTTATAACCATTAAAAATGGTCTAATTGATCCCAGAGCAGAGGTGAGCCCAAAGTGAGGTCCTTTTTCAAGTCACATTTATGGTAAGGGAGAGTCCGGTAATTTGGACCAGTTTTTTTCAATCCTATTTTACACATAGTTTTCTTTTGTTTTTGCTAATGTTCATGGTATATAATTAAAGAGAAATTATTGAACTTACTATTTCATAGGTATTAATCAACATAATTGTTGTATATTTAGCACAAATCAACAAAATACGAGTTCAGAGCTTTGGTCCAATTTAGCCAACCGGTTCGATAATTTGTACCACAGGGTTACTAAAATGGATTTCAATAAATTTCAAGCCTATAAAAAAGCTATGGCAAAATATTATACGATACATTCTTAACAAATTAGGTAACGAAAAGGAACAGTAGTTAATAACATAGACAATCGATATTGTTTTACACGTTATCACGATTTTGAGTAAAAGTTTTGTAATTACAATTATAGTAACGCACACTTGTACTTAATCTACTTTGCCAGTCTTTTGCTTTCATTTATTGTTAGTCAAACATAACTACGCTATTATAACTTCAAAATATGATTTACTAAAAAAAAATTCTAAATCCTTTGGTAAACTTCCATACAACTCGATGTGGTACAATTTAGGCGACTAGGTGATAGTGCTTTTAAAAAGTCGGTAAAAAATATAGCTTATAAATACCGAAAAATGTTTCAAATAATTGTAATCCACACTAATTTACGCTTCTAAATAATATATTAGAAACATCCTGTGATTAAATTTAACAAAATTACAAACTAAACATGCTTTGTCAAAAGTTACTTGAAAACAATGAAAAAATACTTTTCAAAATAAAACACACGTGTTCGTTGTCACAGCAAAAACCACATGGCCGATATTAATTGAATTTTGTTGTGTATCGCTGAGTGTTGCAATTACAGACATTTAATAAATACTTTACGAAATATGAGGGTGGTACAATTTACCCGGCGGTACAATATACCGAACTCTCCCCTATATGTTAATCATTTATTAAGAAATTAAATGTGTTTTTCTTTAAGGATATTTATTGAACTTTCAAATAACACCAATATTGTTGGGGCACCATGATTGTGTCAGAAGAAAATCTTTAAAGTTCGCGTCGCGGAAGGTGCGGTTTATTTGATGTCGAGTATACAGGGTGGAATTTTGTAATGCCACCTGGAGGCAAAGTACTCTTAATACTGTAGATAGAAAAGTTTACTGAAAGAAAACATTCCTTTATTTTTGAAAAGAAAGAGAACTTTTCGAAAATTCTCTACCATACCATACAATTTTCTGTAAATAATTAAGATAATTTAAGATTTCATGGTTTTCCTTTCATTTGATTTATCAAGTTTGTTAGAGATATTTCATCCTTATACTTAACCCTAACTATCGATGCAATAAAAATACAGGGTGTAATTTTTAACAGATTTTAGTTGGTTCGATTCCCGGGTGTAGCAAGCAAAATTTTGGAAATCTTTGAATGCAGTTCTATTTCTTGTCAAAAATAAAGGAATGTTTTCTATGAGAATTTTTTTCTATCTACAATATTAAGAGTAGGTACTTTCCCTCCAGGTGGCATTACAAAATTCCACCCTGTATAACAAAAACTAGAAAATCCTAGGCGGATTTTAATTTTATTGGCTCTGTTTGATTTTTAGGTGTTACAGCACAGTTTTAGTTATATTAATGTTCAATAACTTAGTGATCACAAACAAAATTACGAAAATAAAATAAATGCAAAGGTTAAGGGGCAATGCATCCACAGCATTTGTCACGTGTGACTACCCACACATGGAATTTTAGCACCCAAGTATTATAAATTTACCTTTTATCCACAGAGGTTAATATCCTCTGTTCTTTGGACTGGTATCCAATAAATACATTTTATATACGTATTATGTACTAATGAAATGCATGTCTTCACTGCGACCAAACCGGTTGGACATTAGGTATGAGATTGGTATATAAAATAAAGGTTTGAAAACAAATTAAGAATTGTTTGTTGTGAATGACCTACGTACTTGACCGGTAATTATCCTGCTTTCGCCTCCGAGATTTATTTTACCGTGTAGTACCCCTGTACGACAAGCCAATCCGCACACAATATTCAGCGCAGTAGTAGTAAAAAACAAAAGAGCGGGCAACCCCACCCCTACCACGCTGTGGGCTCGGTGGCCGAGCGGTCTCATTCCTTTGTGCGCACGCGCAACGACCGCACGCAGTATAAGAAAAATGCTTAAGTGACGTCACCAGGACGTTTTTACCGACAAAAAACGTAATTATTTTAAGTTGTGCAGTGTAGTGACGAGAATTAGACCCAACACAAGGTTGGTTGTAACAACTATTTTGTGTAAGTGCTCGTACATTTTTATTATAAGCGTTGTGACACGACGCGTAACTTTGACCCATTTTTAGCTCCAAGTTAACGCGCGATGTTAACCAGTAGCCATTTTTTGCTCCGAGGTAATGCGAGATGTTACCCAGTAGCCATTCTTTTGCTCCGAGGTAATGCGAGATGTTACCCAGTAGCCATTGTTAAATTCAGCGGTATAAACTGTGGTATATTGCTGTAGATCTTGCTCAAGTTGCTCATTGCATCTTGCCCATCACCAAACTCTGGGCTGGTATCGTAGAGTCGCTCGAGCTGAGTACGAATTCCTAGATTATCTAGTGTACTGTAAGCATGTACGGTAATAGGCATTGATTAACCCTCCTGAGCAAACTATGATGCTGTCACTTTTTCGTCACAGCGAAATATTGGTTTTTAATTCAATCATTTTTGACGTTTTTTGAGGAACGTGTCCATGACGCAACGTATCAGTGAAGTGGTAAGAAATACCAACGAAACCAAAATTCGAGTTCGTCTCAATCTCGATGGTACTGGTCAAGGCACACTCAACACTGGAGTTCCATTTTTAGACCATATGATTGATCAAATCAAGCGTCATGGTCTATTTGATATCGATATTCATTGCGATGGTGACTTGGAAATCGATGATCACCATACCGTCGAAGACTGTGGAATCACCTTGGGACAAGCCTTTGCGCAAGCTTTAGGAGATAAAAAGGGCTTACGTCGTTACGGTCATTTTTATGCACCACTCGATGAAGCACTTTCGCGTGTTGTCGTTGATCTCTCTGGTCGTCCAGGCTTGTTTATGGATATTCCATTCACACGCGCCCGTATCGG